>NC_056743.1:1622239699-1622429699 GCF_019279795.1 Protopterus annectens | reverse complement strand
ATTCTTTGATGTCAGCTAGAATTGCTCTTCGCAACACCCACAATGTACCCAGAAATTACTCCTTTTGCAATTTGTATGGAGTTACACACATTGGGAACAATCGTATTTAGATAAGACCCGTTGCTCCTACTACTGTTGGAACTGTCTGGGTATCTTTCTTCCACATTGCTCACATTTCTACCTGCTAATTCTGATATTTTATGACTTTGTGTCCCTCTCTATACAAGACACTGTAGTCACTGGGTGTAGAGATTTCAATGATCAATGCTACTTTTGTCTTCTTTTCATGGACCACTATATCTGGTTTTCTTGCATCTATCTTTTTAACTGTTGGTAATGGGTGATCCCATGTGATGTAGATTTCATAGTTTTCTATGATGCTTTGTGTCTCATGTTTCCAGTGTTTTTCAGCCTCTTCTTTACCAATATGTTTGCACAAACCCAGTGCAATAGTCTTGTCACATTGTTGTGCCTTTCAGCATACAGTCCTTCTGCCATTACTATGTCACAACCACCAATGAGATGTGCAACTGTTTCCATTTCTGTTTTACAAAACCTACATTTGTCTGTTTCTCCCACATGTTCAATGGACTTTGTAAAGGAATATGTATGCAGCCCACTATCTGGGGCTGCCAGCATTAACCTTTCATCTTTTGGTATGAATTTGCCTCTCCTTAACCACTCCTGCTTCGATCCAGTAGTTTTCTATACTTGAAATTATATTTATGTATTTTTACACATTTCTTGTCTTCTTTTCTGGTCCTTCACCTTATATAATTTATTTTGCTTCTTGGCATATTCAGCTGCTGCCTGATTTTTATCTACATCTGGTTTGATTTCAATTCCTGCTTGACGCCGATATGCTTCTGCTAGACTAAGCGGGAAATCATCTTAGATTTATTCTCCTCATGTTTCTAAACTTTCACTATGTTTGGGTCTTGTGAGGTCAGCAGTTATGTATGCAGTCCCACAATTGCAGATGTATACATGTTATCAATTTCAAGGAGGCGCATACCTCCTTTGGAACAGGGAATATATAATCACATTCTTGTCCCAAACTGATGTTTTCTTGGTGCTGCAATTTTCCTGCTTTAAAGGTTGCTTTTGCACATTTATCAAGACCAAATGACATTCTTATATCTAAAAATGTTTTAACAACTTGCAGTTGTGCTTTCAGTTCCTTATCTGATGAGCTATACCATTTTAAATCATTGACAAAGAGAACATGACAAGTCTTTACACTTTGTTTTCTAGGAGCCAAATTATAGCCATGGCCTAAGCTGTTAAGAACACAGTTTAATGGGTTAAGGGCAAGACAGAACAGCAGTGGTGACAGAGAGTCACTCTGGAATATCCCACTTCAAATTTGCCATCTATATTGCTTGAAACATGACCTCTCGGGCCCATTAGAATCTCTGTTCAACCACAGCCTCCAGACAGGCTTCGTCTCTATGGAATGGAGGACTGCAACTGTCATACTACTACACAAAGGTGGACTATCAACTGACCCAGGGAACTACAGACCCATAATTTTGTCCAATCTTACATGCATGGTCATGGATAGAGTTATCATGGACCTGTGAACAGAGACATAGGAAATCTTAAGAAAAGCTTGACCTATCCCTGTTTGGTTTGGTCAAAGGCAGTTAACACCTACTAAATCAGTGAAAGGAGATGTAAGCGAACCGAAAAAAACCTGGAACCTGAAAAAAGTTCGCTGGAAGAGCCAAATGAGGGTCAGAAACCAGAAATAAATCCTCTTTAATTTAACGCCAACAAACAAATATGTTTTCGACACAAGTAGCAAGTCTTCCTCAGAAAAAGCACACACAAAATTCCACAGTTAAAACACCTTAAATACCTTTACACTGATTCTTAATTGATTAATTATCCAATAGAATGACTACTTTGAATATAACAGAATGAATTAAGGTAAAACATACCCTTTCAAATACAACAAAAAAACTTTAAAATTCATTTAAGAGTACATAATAAATATGAAATGTTTGTGATATAAAAAAGATTTGTATCATTGAAAAAACATACTTACTCAATAAAGTGAATTAAAACCTTAAATACATATTAAAAAAGTTGATTTAATAAAAGGTAATGTTGTTTAAAAATCATAGTATTTCCTTATGTGCTTCTAAATAGTGGTACAATACTGCCACCTTGTGTGTCTGAGCACACATTACCTCAAAGTTTTGCTGCTCTGTATTTAAAAACCGGAGTAATGGACACAAAATCATTTAAACCAGGTGGTTTTGTGGATTCCAGGACAATCTGCCAAAACAGTTCCCTGTATTCCAACCTGGCTTCCCACATACCACCCGAGATATTCTTAGGAACTATGTCCAGTACATAAAAGAAAAAGGTAGCCTGTGGACAATCAATGGTGTGACGAAACAATGCATTTTTACTGTTTTGTTTTTTGATTTCATAGAAGTGTTCATACATTCGATTCCTCAATCTCCTTTCAGTTTTCCCAACATAAAAGGATTCACATTGATTACAAGTAACAATATAAACCACCCTTGAGTATTACAGTTAGCATAACTGTTACTAAAATGTGCCTGTTCCTAGCCAAAATATGTATTTCACTTGTATTGACTATATGAGAACATTGTGAACAGGCACCACATTTAAAAGTGCCCTTCTTCCGTGAACCACCTTCCTTGTTTCTAGATCTACCAAATTCAAACAGTTGTTTAAAGTTTAAGTCTTTCCGATAAATTAATTTCAGGGGCTGAGAACCCTCTAAATTCAGATCTGAAATTTCCACAAATCTGTTCCATTCCCTAGAAACAAGTTCCTCGATAACCTTGGAGTCTCCTGTATAATCAAAAACAAATGCTTGTTCCCAATTGTTGGTTTGGTGAGTCACCTCATCATGGTCTCTTAACAATTCAATGCCCATCCCTAAGATGGGTACAAATCTATCTTTTCTCCCTTGAAAAACACCCTCAAAAGCTTCCTGCATTAAATCTTGCGGGTAACCCCTTTCCTCAAACATATCCATAACTTTCTTACTCTCAACCAAAAATTCATCGTCTTGGGAAGTCATCCTGCTTACCCTGACCAATTGTCCCTTAACAAGGTTCTTTTTCTGATAAAATGGGTGGCCACTTTTAAAATGTAGGTAAGCATTGGAAAAAGTATCTTTGCGGTGTATTTTGGATGAAAACCCTAACCCTGTTTTGGTTAAGGAAATATCCAAGTATGTTAAAGGAAAACTCCGGGCTTACACACATTTTAGCTCAACCGCGAGTCATGCTCTATCCCTGTGAACTTATTCCAGCCATCTACAGCGGCGACAATCCAACAACACACTATTTAGTTCTACATATCTACCTTTCCGTAGCGTAGGGCAGGAAAGCCCATCCCCCATTGATCAGTATCGCATCCTTTCATTTACAAATTGTCTCTCCCTTCGTGACGTATCTTCGACACAGTCAAATCAGTAGTTCCCTCTAGAGCAATCCTCCCACACTGTGACGTAGACATTTATGCCAGCCAGCCCATTATCAGCTTGTTGGGGAACTCTTTTACAACCTCTGTTTCGTTCCGGACAAAAAACTTGTGTGGAGCAAGTAATTCCTGCAGCTGCAGGCAACATTCCTGGATGGAGAAGAACTACTATTTTTTGGTAAGTTTTTTTTTCCTATTCTTTTCTCTTCCGTGTCCGTGCTTTTTTTTTTCGCATCTCGTGTTGTTTCTGCGTGCATGTGTGTGTGAGTGAATGCGTGCCTGAATGTATTAAGTATGTAAGTGCTGATTTCAAAGTTGAGTGAATGAGCAATGCAAGTGTGTGTGTGCTTGCACGTGAGTGCTGAGCAGAGAGTGTTGAAAATGGAACAGGACTGCTTAACTTTGTTGGCATTGCAAATATTAATAAATTAAGTTTCAGAAAAGGCAGAACTTTTGTGTAATGGGGGTCTTATTAAACTTCGCTTCAGCAGCACTACATTTTGTGCAGCGTGAAATGTGTTAGACAGAAAATACAAATGTGTACTGTTTTGAAGTTGTGATTCAAAGACTTGTGGTATGGCCAAAATACGGACGTTTATGCCGGTTCCAGCCCTGTGCCAAGCAGGCATTCTAGTGCTTGGTTTCTGAAATGCATATCTTCGTGCAGTCGATACTGCTTTCAAGTCTGAACATGGTCAATCTTTTGAGTCAGAAATCAGGGCAAATCTGATAATACTGAGGATCAGAGGCCAAAATGTCGATTTTTGTTATCGTACTTCATAGATTAGCATTTAACATGTTTTTAAAGAGGATTCCTGTTGCTCTATCTGAGGTTAATAAGTGGCAATTTTGACTGATTTGTCAGAACTTTATAAATTGTACGAGTTTCAGAACAAAACATTTGAGAAGAACGAGGATGTTTTGCAGAATCGTTGTGAGTTAAGAGTTGGGGTAATGGATTAATTCACGTTGTCATTTGTTTATATGTACCGCTTTTGTTCTTAAGTAGTGTTGATGAAGCAGTTAATGTCTTGGCATGTAATACCATAACTTTCCACATTTTGTTGGCAAATAGTAGTAACTTGGTGAAGACCAAGCACTCCACTTGACACCACCAGGTCAAACAAAGTAATATGTGTGCTTATTTTTAAAGCAGTATATGGAGAAGAGGGGAACTTAGGCGAGTATAGTAAATATTATCGGGGATGTCTCCTTTTTGAATGCTGAAGTTAATAATAAACAAAAGTTATATCAGCCACGATACAACAAGATTTCAGAACGGTTGTAGATCCCTGAGGACATTAAGGTAGATTGATAATGCCTCCCATATGTGTTGCCCATAACAATGGGGGCAGTGAAGAGTTTTTTTGGGAGGTAATTGTAATCATCATCATTTTCATCATACCATCATTCTGATTGCTTTCATATTGCTGTAGTTCTCTGTGAATGTTTGTTTTTCTAATTCTTCTAAATGAAATACTAGCCAGGACACCGCACTCACATGTTTGGAATTTTTAAATATTACTGAAACAAAGGGAAGAATGACTTTTTAATGTCCAGTATTTAAGAAGTATGCTTACAAGGAGCTGAAAAGTAGAGCAGAAATATACACTCACAAATGCCTGGGGGAATTCTATTTCAGCCAGCAGCATCTAGAATACTTAAACACTAACAAGGGCAAAACCATACATATAGTGAGTGGCGTTTAAAAAAATCCAAAAATTCCCCGAAGGCCTTATTTTAGAAGGTAAGTGCAGCTCCTTCAGTAATAAAAGAGCTATAATATGTGTGTAAGTGTATACATACACTATGTGTGTATGTTATGGGTATAATTATTTGTTTTGTTTTTGATATGCCAAGAATTGCAGATGACTAATGTATATGCAAGGATGGGGAAGGATGTGGCAAGATCTAGAAAAAATCAAACAAAAAAAATTCAGTGAACAAAAATATAATTGGCTGGTGTGCTTTCTACGTAATGTCAGCATGTACTCCAATAAGAATTTGTCACACTCAATTATTCTGGTTTAGATAGCCTTAGCTGCAATGAAAAATACTTCATTATGGGCTAATTTGCATGTCTGAGAATGGTGTTATCTACCGTGAAGTTCACATAAACACTTGCTGCAGTAGATAATGTTGGAGGCTGCGTTATGGAATCACATGCACATCCCTCCACACATTCATTCTTCTAGACACTTACAATACACACATTCAAATGCACACGTGTACACTTACAGCACAGACCCAATATCTGCACTTGAGTTGTCTGAATGCCTCCCTTTCCTGCAGATTGCAGTCTTGCATTTAATGTTAGGCATTAGAGTCTTGCACATCATTTCCTGCTAAGTACTCCCAAGTGTATAGTGGATCTTCCCATCTATGTTCAGGCACAGCTTCTAAGGGCTATCTGAGGTGGTGAGTAGCTCACCACATCCAATGTCGCAGGCTCTCCTCATTAGTTATGGATTCCTGGGGTGTGTGAAAGTATGACAGACATCCCAAACCACCCATCCACACACATGCCCACACAGATAAAACGGCTCCCTCCCCAACTGAATGCATTCACTCACACACTCATCCATTCACACTCACAAACACACACCCCTAATGTTACCCCTCAGTACCCTCAACTGCTACTTCCAAGGCAGACACACACTCAAACATAGCCTCACACATGCAGCCCCCCCCTGCACACACTCGCACATACATCTCCTAACCCTACCTTACCAGTAAACTCACCAGTACTTATCTCTGCTGTGATGTTTGAAACTTGGCACATCATGACTATGCTAATTTACAAGGCCAAGTGATTCTGTGAAGTGCTTAGTGCATAGATGCTTTCAGGAGGAGGGTTCTGGGGAGTAGGAGTACATGATCAATTAGCCTATGCTTACCACATGACTGCCTTATCATGTTGCCTTTCTTCATGTTTGTGCAAAAGCACTGTCACTTGTCTCATATATTCAGAAGAGAAGATGAAGTGGTGTATGGGTGCAAGATATGTATTGTACATAATTTATTTATTTATTTATTGGCATTTGTGTACCGGGAAAGTACACTGGGCCAAGAGAACCATTTTCAGTGGAGGCCCAGGGAGAAAATCTCCACAGTATAGTAATCCAAAACATACAAACAGTAAATAAAATATAGAACAGCTTCAAGATACAAGCAAATAAACACAATGCATACATAGTAATATACAATAATTGTAAAGGTGGCAAACAAATGATATGTACATATGAGTATAGGTGAAACATAGCAACCAGTATCGTTGTTATGATAGCATAGTGGTGTAGAGGTTGTGTTTTCACCTCACTGGAAGAGGTTCTCTGGTTCAATTCTTGGCTGGTGTGCTTTCTGTGTGGAGTCTGCATGTCTTCCCTGCATTCATGTGGGTTTCCTCCAGGTACTCCAGTTTCCTCCCACGTCACAAAGACGGAGTGTTTCTCCTTAGGCCTCTGCTGAAAATTGGCTTCATTCCAACTTGAACTTTTCTGGTAAACAAATGTTAAATAAAGTTACAAAACTAGAAGAGTAATTGAGATATTAAACATAATTAAGTGGTATATATAAGCTATTTTGTGAGATTGTTTAGTAAATTTATGGGAAGAGGGGCAGTGAGGGGTAATGTCGAAAAAATGGATAGAAGAGTAAAAATTTAACAAGAGTAGTTTTGGTAGTGAGTATGAATAATTTTGAACGGGGGGGTGTAGAACATAGTGTGAGTAAACTTAGAGTGTAGGCACACAAGTTATAGATGAATGAGAATAGAGGCATGTGCATTGCCAGAGGCAAGAGAGATGTAATTGCAATCCTTTTTTGAAGGAAGTGATTTTTCTAGAGGTTCAGATAGCTAATGGTAAAGAGTTCCAAAGTTTGGCAACAGAGAAGGAATAAAACATGTTGCCAGCAGGGAGTTTAGGTTTGTATACTTGCAGTAGTAGTTGGTTTTCAGATCCAAGTGGCCTGTTAGGGTGGTAGTGGGTGAGGATAGAAGAGATGGCTGGACAGTCTGAAGGTTTGTAAATAATTTTATGAGCTGTTATTAGCTGTAGGTAGGTAAGATGGTGGGGAAGTTTCAGCCAGTTTAGTGATTTTAAGGAAATACAGTGATGGGAAGAGTATTTTGCGGTGGTTGCTAATTTGGCAACCTTGTTGTAACAAGTCTCAAGCTTATTTTTTAGGGTGCAGTGGATATTAGTAAGGACAGGAATGCCACAGAGTAGTAAAGAAAAGAGAAAAGTTAGGGCAAGAGTACATTTGGTAGACCAGTTGAGATGGTAGAGGGTTTCTGATATTATTATGGATGTGAAGGTCAGTGCTTGTAAAAGGAAAATAAGTTTAAGACAGAGAAGCATTTTACTAAGAATAACCCTAAGCTCAAATAACACATTGCCACCTGACCAATTGCTTCCTGTTCCACTGGTTTCTCCTTAATGTGGATATCTATTACTCTATCCTATTGTAGTGCCCATTGTTAAGGGGTGATCTATGCCTAAAACAGAAGGTGTCCATGAATCCATCCCTGATGGAACTGTTACACATTCACAAAACCAACTGCATAAGGGTCACCCAATCTAGGGATCTAAACCTGATCTGCGAAATGAGCAAAATATGTTTGGAGAGACCGATATGTGTCTCAGAGAATACCCTTTCTCTGAATCAGGCTTCCTATTCATTTAAAACAGAGCCCTTCCATGACCCTATTCATACAGTGTTTGGATTAATGGATGGGGAATTGTAAATTCACTCCAGTTTTCAAACCAAAAGGATCCTTGAACCAGTGCTAGATCTTTCTGGTCTAAACCCTTTTGTTTACACTTTGAAGTTCAATATGTTATCTTTCACTATCTTGTACCACTATTCCCTCTACTACCTTTCATGGTAAAGCTGGATCTAAGATATGCCTATTGTCAAAATACCTATTGCCAAGCATTTCATAATATTAGTAGTAATTCATAATAAGATTAAAACTGTATATGATGTTACTGTAGTTCGTGATAGTGGCATTTTGTATTGTGGCCAATTGCTACTCACTTTGTTCATAGCATATGAAGTGTTTCATTGAACATGTCTGGTGTACTGGGTGTTCCAGCTGCTTGAATGTCAGAAACATGCAGACAGGGACTCAAATGGCTGTAAACCCATCTGATCATCTGCTCAAGCTCAAACTTGAATGTGAGTTCAACACAGATGCTGCACCATCTGCTCTCTTCCTAGGAATCGGATGCAAGCAAGTGTTTGGCGTGGACCACATAAGTGGATTTAAGGGAGATGGGAAGGTGTTTTAAGTTGGAGAAAAAGGAGTGGAGTAGGGGCTACAATGTTATGGAGTAGGACAGGGATTTTAGGTTTAGGGAGCAATGGAAATGTTAGTGGTACGGACGGGACACAGATTTTATGTATTACAAAATGATGAGATTTTTGTGGTTGGGGATAGGGATTACAAGTTTAAAGACAGATCATAGACCAGAGTGGGAAGGGGATGTTAGGTTTAAGAAGTGATGAGAATGATATGGTTAGGGGGGATGGGAATTTTTGGTTTACTGAACCACAGAGAGCATGATGTGCAAGGCAATTTAGGTTTAGGGAATGATCTAGAATGGGAGGGGAAGTGGAATGCAGGTATAAGGAGCAATTGGGGCTTAATGGTTGGGGAACAGGCATGTTAGGGATCTTCATTTATGACATTCTTTATGGTGATGATGATTTATGGTGATGATGATGATTATTTGTGTATGTATGTGTGTGTGTGTATGTTTTGTTATTTTTTTTGTTTTCCGAGTGTACTAATTTGTTTATTTGTAAACAGTATTTGCAAAGGACTGTAATAAACATGATTTTGTTCTGTAATAGCATTAAAATAGGAAAATAGTGGCCCAAACCTCTGTGGTAAATATCTGCATATGTGTTAACAACACTGTGTGTGTATCGTATCTTTCAATGTTTAGACCCAGAGTTATAGACAAAAATAATTAGGGCCAAACCTTCATATTAGATACTTTTACTGGTGCTGTTATTTCAAAATAAATTCAGAATTTAGAATGGATGGAACAAAAGTTTGAGAACAAATTAGAGGTGTTCCCCCAAATTCAGGCGGGACGAGGGGTAAGTGTGGGCTTGTGTATTGGACCTTTATGGTTCATGACTGAAAGTGAATTACTTTTTAGTTTCAATAAATTAAATACATTGATACATACATACATGTGTACACATATACACACGCACATAATTGAATATTTATTAGCAAGGCTTCAGTAACAAGATGCATGAGTGTTACTAAAGACATTTAGTACCTTCAGAGAAACCCAGCTGTGAACCCCGCCACCTCTGACTGCCTTTTGTGTTGTGTTGTAACTGGTGGTGATAGTAGATGCAAGCTCAAATGATGTGCTAACAGCTTGTCTTTGTATTGTACAGAGACCAGTTTGCACACATTTAAATATCTCCAACTTGTGAATGTTCTTCTTTGTCATTTAATGAGATTGTTTACTACAGCTGTGGCCTATGCTGAGACAAATTTGAGTATGAGGATGATTTGTGATGAAATTATTTTGACCTAAACTGGCTGAAGAAATGTATTCCGAAGTACATCTGACCTAAGTAATGCATTTTTTTTGTTTGTTTGTTGTATCGTACCAGACAGTACATAACATACCCAGACTACCATTAGTAGTTTTCCCTGCTGGAAAATATAATCTTCAAAGATAAAACAAAAACATCTGCAGTTTAAATAATTACAATAAATGACAGTCATTTAATATTTATAGACATTTTAGACAGTTTGTAGAGAAATTATAGGTAAGTTAGTCTATTACAAACAGGAATTGCAATATGAAGTAAGGGAAAAACACGGTTATGGTATATTTAGAGAGAAAGTCATGGAAGAGAATTTGATGGAAGTAAGTGAAGAAGGGAGTAAAGAGGTACAAGGATAGAAATTTTGTCCTGAATTCTTATAGGTATCCACATTGGTTTTAAAGGTTGCAAGGTAAATAGTTTTTGCTTGATATGTGAAGTCATTCTATTTTACAAATGTGGAATGCACTGGGTAAGGTACTTGTCATGCCATCTGGAATCATTTATGTGATAGTGCAGGTTCACTACTAGTTTCATTGTGATGAAGGTGTTCTTAAAGTGCAAGGTCATTCATAGCATGAGAACTGTAGTGGGCATGACCATGTCAGGGATTTGTAGGATGCTTTGTAGAGGAACTGATTTTTTACTTTATCAGAATATCTGGGGGGGTACTGAAAACAGAGATTTTTTTTGTTGAGGAAACATTAAAGGGGTTTCTTTTGACAATTCCAAAACTGATGGGGCTCCACATTTAAGAGATTTTTCAACATCCAGGTTGAGGAGGTCTGAACACAGTACAGGCTGCTTTAGTCTATCCCTCTCTGCTGACTGTCTTTGCTATTTTAACAAATGTTGCTGCTGTAGTCTGCACTGTTGGTAAGAAAAAGGTACCTAGTTCTGGTACTAGTGGTGGTGGGTTGCTGTCTGTAGCACTAATAACTAGACATGAGGAGTGCTCTGTCATACTCCACTGGTGTCAGAACTGGAGATATAGCCACTCACCTGAAATTTCTGGGTTGTAATTGAGTCGATTTACTATCTATCAAGTAGGTCAGGTTCATAGGTTGTTACTGGGTTAACGACCACTAGGGCCCTTACAAGCCTAGCTGCTCACCCCTAACCATTTGGGTCCCGAGTGTCATGAACATCCATACTGGGGGAGGGCATGTTAGTAGGGAGTTAACTAAGGATTTTTTGGGTGGGTGTTAGGATAATACTTTTCTTATTGACAGTCTCTGTCCATAAGGGACATGTGAGTGAGAATGGGGGGTAAATTTATGATTTCCCATCCAGTTATCACAATTTTATTTGGAAAAGGTCAGTTTTACATGTTTGAGAAGCCTATTCTGTAGCGTGAGGATCCCTTGGGACACATATGTGTCTTTCCAGCTTGTGCTGCTTATGTCACAAGTGAAGTTCTGATTCCTGGATCTAGTCTTTTGGTGCTGTCTGTTTTGCCCATTTGTAACAGACCCATCAGGGATGAGTCTGATGAAGCCCTGTAAGTCAGGCAAAGATCCCCTATCAGCAGTCTGCAGGGGACTGAATACAGTGACAGAGCCTTTAGGCGATCAATGTAGGACAGAGTATTCATGCTCTGAACTCTCCTGGTGAGAAATGTTTGTGGGTATTCCAATGTTTGCAAGTGTCTGCTCAGATACATGGCACAGGGGGCATTGTACTCCATGATGGCCATGATAAGGGCTGAAAAGAGTGGAACTATAACTCCCTTGAACATGGATGGCATCATCTTACCTATAAGTATTATGTGGGCGTTTTAATTACGGAGACTCAGGAAGGTAGTATTAATAAATTCCACTGCGTCATCAAGACTGAGGTACTTTAGAGGATGCCAGTTACATTCTTTGAGGGATGAGATGGTTAGGAAGACTTTCTACATTGCCCACCTGATCATGAAGGGATTCACATCCAGATCAGGAGAGATCATTGTACCCCTGTACTCTTCACTTATCAGACCAATGATTGAGTACAACGCCCCATTCGGAATGTACCTTACCCGACACCTGCAGCAGTTGGAAAGACCCCAAAAGTTCCTCACCAAAAGGATAAAGGGGCTCAAACATATGTCATATTATGCCCGACTGAAGAAACTCCAGCTCTGTTCAGTCGCATACCGTCTGCTCAGAGGTGATCTGTGCCTGACATACAAGGTCATGTCTAACCCGGAATTAATGGACATGCTCCACCTCAAAAAATCCAAATCCACCAGAGCCACGAGAGCAAGAGACTTAAACCTCAACACGGATATAAATAGGACGTGCTGGAGGGACAGATTCATCACCCAGAGACTCCCTACACTATGGAACAGAATCCCAGTCCATGTGAGGCAGAGCCCCTCACTGCTGGACAGAGGCACAACAAACTAATGGATATAGTATTCTCATCCTAAGGGGTGAAAGCCACACACACTCTGGCTGGGCTTATAAATGCCCTAGGGCAGATAGCCTAGTATGAACCTATGAATCTATGACAAGAATGTGAGTGGGTTAAAGTTTATTTTTTGACGTAAGTTATGGTAGATGACAGGTTTAGATTGGTATAGGTGTTTTTTGAGTAGGAATGTTGTGGAGTGATTACTGAGGCTATCTGATAAGCTGCCTGTTGTATATGACTTGGGACTCTTACTGACTAGTACCCAGTCCAGGTTTGTGTACTTGTTGGAGTTTTTATTTATCCTGGTTGGTTACTGGACTAGTTGGGTAAAGCCATGAATGTTGAAGTGATGGGTTGGCTGGTTGCCAGAACAGGATTGCCAGTCAATATTGAAATCACCTACAATTATGGTTTCTTGTGGGAGATGGTGGGTAGGCCAGCTGAGGAGTTTTTCTACCAGAGTGATGTTTGGCCTGGTGGGAAGTAGCATCCAGTTATGTTAATGGTTTTGTTTTCATTTATTTTGAGATTGGTATATATTATTTCTTCATTGCCTATTTGTGGAGCTGATGAATTTAAGATCTGGATGTTTAGAAGCTGTTTAAATATTATAGCTACAGCACCTCCTTTCTTGTTTTGCCAGTCTACTGTCAGTATGCCGTAACCGGTAGGGAGGATTTGCTCACTGTTAATGTGAGGTTTTAGCCAGGTTTCTGTCAGGATGACTATATCTGGGGAGTACAAGTATATGGTGGCGTGGACTTCATGGACCTAGTTGCATATACTTCTAATATTTACACTTAGTAGAAGGAAGTCACTTGGCTTTCTATTGGCTGTGATTTGGGAGAAATTGTGGTTTCTAGTATGATTATGAGCAGTGTTGTTGGAGATGGTAGGGCCAGTGTTGGGGCGGATTTCTACACTTAGGGCTAGTTTTGATATGCATGAGGTTATTAGTTTTCTCAGTTTTTGAATGTGTTTGTTTACTAGGGAAATTGTATAATATGTGCTTTGTGGGTAATAGGTATGGTGGGAGGGTTACTATGTAGAGTTTTATGGATGCTTTTTGTTTGAGTAATTTAGTGGATAGAATATGTGTTGGGTGCATAGGGATGGTTCTTGAATTGGTGGGAGAGGAGCTGAGTGAGGGTGAGACATGAGTGGTGGTGTGAATAGTAGTACAGTGGTAGTGGTTGAGTGGAGGAATGATGGAGTTTTGGCAGTATGTTAGAAGAGTGTGTGTGTGCGGGGTGGGGGCTGCTTGCAAGCCAAAGCAGAGTGCTCTCCAGGGATAATGAATATTCGCTCATACCGGTAGACACATACTCAAAGTTAACTTTAGGTGTTTGTGTTTGCAGACAGTTTAGACCCGGACTGCTCTTTTCTTATAAGAAAGTATCCACAGGTTGGATAAAAGATAAAGGTGGTACCACAGCTGAATGTTTAGAATGGTGTTAGGTTGGAGAGACTCTACTTTGCATCAAGGGCATCCTGTTACAGAGCATGGAGATACTGTGAGACGCATCTATCTCACCAACAAGTCTTATTCATGTCACCCTTTGGGGGCATTCCAACTGTTGCATAAGTCTGAGCAGGTACATGTGAAAGGGGGCATTATACTCAAAGATCAGTCTAATAAGGTCAAAAAATGGTGCGACTATGACTTCATTTGACATGGATGCCATGCCCTAACTTCTAAGTTGGGCGACATAGGATGATTGTCCTACTGTTGTGGACACAGGTTGATCAAAGGCCATGTTATTATCTACATATGTTCCCAGATTCTTGGATACTGTGTCATCTGTTAGGGATTTCTTAGTGAAGGAGTACTTAGCCTGGGTAGTAGTTTAGCCAAAAAGCACTATATTGCACTTCTTGCCAATGAGTTATAGTACATGGCTTTGGAATGAGTTAGTTATGGTAAACCTGCTTGTAAGATGTTTGTGTCATGGGAGAATCTGTTATATGTCCCAATTATCCAGTCATCTGCAAACTTGCTTAGACTTTACGTCTCAGAAGTATACAACAAAGAGGAGTGATCTCAACATGGAGCCCTGAGGTACCTAGCTTGTGAATGGTCATTTACTGGACATGGTAACAACAATCGTGATTTCCTGAGTCCCATCTGTGAGAACGCTTACAATCCAGTCAGATATGTAGCGGTTTATGGCCAAGTCATTGATTTTGTCAGCTTTACCTGAGTGGGATATTGTATCAAATGTCTTAGCCAGGTCCAGGTTGGTGTTACTGTGTGCCGCGTTTTCCCCGCATGCATTGCCTAAGTGCATTTCAGAAAAAAAGTACAACAAGTTAAGTAGACATAGCCTTCTCTCAACTAAGGAAAATTCAATTTGTGTCCAGTGTCTTTGAACAGAACATTTCCCTGTGAATTCAGTCTTTTGTTTTTCATATTAGACTACTCAGACTCCTAGGCTTGTAGTTTCTGTGCTCATTTTATCGTTCACCTCATAACACTGCCTGCTGCTGAGACACGAGTATGTTTGTGATGTGACACATGTTGGCAGTGTGGATACAGACGATCGTGGCCCTATTGTTTGGCCGGGCGAGTGGTACATCAAGGTCTGTACAACTGCACATACCTGTGACTACCACGTGTTTGATTTCACCTGGGTGAACATCAATTTCAGACCTGGCATTTGTCCACATGTTGCCAGTCATGACAAAGTATGCAGGTTCCTTATGTTGCATCCAGATTTTTTCCGAATTCCTCTTGAGACACAGCAACACCGACAATAGAACCACAGATCTCAACACCTTTGAAATTGTTTTAGCTGTTACTGACATTTACCTTTTATCATGCACGTCATTATTTTAAGGAAATTCCAATTGCATTTAGTCTAAAGCCTAGCAGCATAAGGAGAGTTAACTGCAGATGCACCTGGAGGCATCACTCGGACATAAATTGGCTATAATGAGATGATTAGAGTTACTACATCTTAGGTAGCCCTACACTGACAGGATGCTTTATTACTCAATCTGTAACAGCCATAGAACTAAATACCAGAGTCAAAATCTAAGGAACATGAATCAATTCAGAAGCTTACACAGAATGAATTTGTTTATATCTCTTGTAATATGTGTTGTTTTGATTTATTATATTGTAATATTGCATATATATTTATCTCTAATTTGGTGAGATAATTATGTTTTTTAGCATAAATGGTGTCTTCCATCTTATTTCTTACTGACAGTGTCATCGAGCTAGGAAGTCTTAGCTTGATAGTCTGCCACTGTGAACTGCATAACGGAACTCCGAAACTGTCCATTCTTCACCAGAAGTAATGTATGTTCAAGAATAAGAATGTTGCCATGGCTTTGTTGACCTCTGAAGTTAAACACAATGGTCTGTTATGTTCTAGGTTGCCCATTGTGCCAGCTTTTTTTATAAGCACCGCGATTATTTGCATCCTATCCAAATATATTGGCAAATTCCTGAAAATTACTGCTATATAGTTCTTTCAGAGGTTAATCCAAAAACTTCAAAGTCACTTGTAGGATATGTGTGGAAAATTCCCTCTAGTCCCTTTATGTTATCCTCCTTCAAATACCAGTTCCCTTCCCATCTCCTGTTACTACATTTTTCATCTGACCATCCTGATCCTGTTATCTTCCTGGATTTGGACTAGGCTGTATGATTCTATAATGAACACAGATGTGAACTTGTCATTTAGAATTTCATTTCTTCCTTGGTCTCCTTTTGACACTTACAGGTTAACATCAGTTTCACAGACTACCTTCTATTCTTTTCATATGTACCTAGAGGAAGCCTCTTGCTTATTAACGTTTATTTTTAATAGGTTCATATGTTCATAGGTAGGTACTAGGCTATCTGCCCAAAGGAATTTATAAGCCTAGCCGGAATGTGTTGGCTTTTGCCACCCCCTTAGATTTGTTTCCTGTGCCTCTCCAGCAGAGCCATTGAAGTGATGCCTGAGGTAAACTCTCTGTTTCCCATCCACTCATCAAGGTTTCTCTTGAAGAGGGTTAGCGAGGAGCTCTGCCTAATGTAGACTGGAATCTTGTTCCAGAGCATGGGAAGTCTCTGGGACAGGAATCTATCCCTCCAGCACGTCCTATTTTTGTTGTGGTGAGGTTTACATCCCTGGAGCATGTGTCTCGAGGGATATGGTTTTCTTTAGGTGGAGCATGTCCATCAATTCTGGGTTGGACATGGCCTTGTATGTCAGGCAGAGATCACCTCTGAGAGTGCGGTATGCAACTGAGTGCAGTTGGAGTTTCTTCAGTTGAGCTGCAAAGGGCATCTGCTTGAGGCCAGTGATCCTCTTGGTGAGGTACTTCTGTGGTCTTTCCAGTTGTTGCAGGTGTCTTGTAAGGTACATACCAAATGGGGCATTGTACTCCTATGATGGGTCTGAGTGATGCATAGAGGGGCCCAAAGATTTCTTTCAGTCTGGATGCAAACCCTTTTGTGATTAGGTGGGCCACATAGAAAGAGTTTCTAACCACTTTGGTAATGTAATTATCAATCTGCTTGGATCCCCAGAACCCTTATTACGTCTTCTGTATTTAGTGGGCTACCACCTATGTGGTAGTTTGTGGGTATTTTGTTTTTCCCAAAGGGGATGACTATGCACTTTTTGGCATTTAGCTTGTATCCTTATGTTGGCGCACTGAATGGAGGCACACCCATAGGATAAGTATATTGCTGGTCGAGCATGGTTTTGTGTCCTCAGGACTATTTCTTACATGTATGTAATTGCATTATTATTTTTATTTGTGAGACCTTGGTATTACAGATAGTCTGTTATTTGCAGCAGGGCACTGAATTTGATTAGGCCATGCACAGGGATAAAGGCAAAAATCATACTAAGCAAAGCCGTTGTATGTACTGTAAACCAAAAATATTTGAGCTTATGTAACTAGTATGAACCAGTTTACATAGACACTCTTGCACAGTCATTGAGAAGGCATTGCTTGTTAGACATGAGCCTGAGTAGCAAGTGGGTGGTGACATGACACAGGAATCACAATGTTCAAAATCCTGTGTTGCAGTTATGCCCTCCTAACAGCGTGTATAGTCCAAGCCTTTGTACAGTGTGCTCCCTGTCACCTGTGCAGATGATGATAGCTGGTAACCTTGACACACTGTAACTGGTGTGAACATGTACTAATGTCTGATGCACAGTGTGAGACAGCATAACATGATGCAGCAGTCACCAATTTGATGGCAAATGGGTTTGTGTGATGTGATACATGTATTTTAGGTATCCTTAAGTAATTTGTAGGGCCTACACACATTTACACAAAGGGGAGAGCGCTATGACATGTGCTTTTGGATCTCAGATGGCAATATTTAGGAGAACTTGGAGTAAGATGTGCAATATTGCCGAAAGGGCACACAGCACTGCCTGGCACAGTGACTTGTAAAAACGTAGACAGGAAAATTATGGAGTCAAAATTGTCATTCTGTACTCATGACACTGACAGTAGTGTGCTTACTGCCTGACTTGACAAGTTTAGTTAGTACAACTGCAAACTGGATGCTGCAATCCAAATTTGATTGAAGGGTGTAAACCCTCTTATGTGGTGTTTTCTGCGAATGACACGTCTCTTTTGTTGTTTTAAAAAGACCAAAGTCACATTAGTAATGTGAAAAATATGAATAACTGTGTTTGGCTGAGTAGTGTCTGCTGCCAATTAACAGCTCGATATATGACCAGTGGAGCAGTAAGATTTGAAATATGCACAAAGAAAGGCAGGGAGGGCCTCAAAGTAAATTTACTAATATGAATAAAGGACTAAAGGATTGCTAAATAGTTTCAGCTGAATTAGAGGAGATCATATTAAGATCCCAAATGCCTCAGTTATATGCATTATGCAAGTGATACATACATGCACAAAATAATTAGTAGCCCCCCCAAAAAAAAATTCACTGCATGGAGTATAGAAAACAGTGAGTTTTCAGTACATAATTTTACTGTGCTAGCATCATAGACACAGGTTTGCTATCTACTGTTTTACAGTCCTTCAAAATGTGTGGAGATGATGAAAACATCATGTAAAATACAAAAACATGTCACTAGGCTAATGTCCCTCAAAAAGATTGTAAAACAAACATAAGTGAACATAATAATGTCTTGTAGAAATAAGGCGGAAATAAAAAAAAGTGTACACGATGCAATAATCAAAAATTATCCTCAACTCTCTTACGAAATTTAATTTGAAATTTTTACATAAATCTTTCTGCTGCTGTCTAACAAATGATTCTGCAGGCAGAGGGAAGACATTTGAAATGGCACTCCCTTCCTTTCAATTGTGAGCTGTCAGTTGCAGTGGCAGTTTTCACACCTCTGCAGTAGTGTGGGAGGAGGGACTGTCAATTCAGGCAGGACTACAAAAGAACACTTAGAACAAAGGCATCCAATTTAGCTACAACTCTGTCTGCTGCTAGATAACTTCAAATTATACTGTAAAGCAAGCTGTGATGTAAACATAAATGAGGGTGATTAGCAACAGAAAAGAAGCAGGCCTAACAGAGATGAAATCCAAACTGACAGTGAGTCACAGATTTCCCATTATATGTCAATGGCATGGGAATTCACAGTTATTTCCTTATGTCTGGCATGAGTCACAGAAAGGAGACTTGAAATGCTTTATGGGAAAGAGAAAGGCTTGAAGGAGAAGAAGATCACGTTGATATAGCAAGCCCCATCGGTAGCCATGTTGTGGTAAAATAGCTAAAATTACTAATAAAGCACGTAGAGTCAATTTTAGGTGTTAAAATAGGTCTGGAAACAAAGATAGACTGAAAAAAACATATTTTTTTAGTTCTAGGGTGGAGTGTTCCTTTAATGTTTGTGCATTCAAAGTGAATGTGAAATCAAGAAAGCTAGTAGTACCCTTTATATAATATAAAAATTCAAAGAATTTTTCTTCAGTATCAGTCCAAAAAATAACTATATCATCCAAGAATTTTCTGTACATATTCCAACAATTGGAATAAGGACTGTGTAGGACAAACAATTCCTCCCACCTGGTCAAAACTATGTTTGCATAAGTTGGTGCACATTTGGCACCCATGGCTACCCCTTTGGTTTGTTTGAAGAACTCACCTTGAAAAAACATGAAGTTGTTAGTTAGAATGGTTTCCATGAAAGTCAAACAATTCCTAAAGTCATTCTGGGAAAAAAGGTGACTGTCTCTCATGCTGTCTTCTAACCATTGGAGTCCTATCTCATGGGGAATGGAACCAAACAAATCCACAACATCCATAGTAATGAATATAAGGTTCGAAGAAAATAGATGCGGTTGAACTGACCTAAGGAAATCCCATGAGTCTCTAAGAACTGCTTCACCCCTGTATGAAAGTTGCTTTAATTTGTCATCGACAAATTTAGCCAAGGGTGTAGTAACCGATACCTCTGATGAAACAATAACTCATAAAGGGGGGGGTCTTGTGGGTCCTTGTGCACCTTTGGTATACCAAACACAGAAGGAACTTTAGGATGTGGATTAATTAAATAATAGTACAAGTCCCCTGTAATGGAACCTTCCAAAAGTAAATCTTGCAAGAGTAAACTGATTTTTGAGTTAGCTATATTAACCTCATTGATCGAGGCTCTTGCGTATTTGGTGGTATCATATAACAAATCCTTCATCTTGGATTCGTATAATATGGTGTCCATAAGGACAGTGCCACCCCCTTTGTCTGGTTGCATAATCCTGATCTGGCTATTGTTCTGCAGTCCTGTTAGTAGTTTTCTCTCCTCGAGGGACAAGTTTGGAAAAATTCTGTGATTAACAATGGTATTTCTTATTTCCCTCTCCAATACATTCTCCAAATTTCTCAGTTGTGGGTGTAATGGGGGGTTAATTGTACTTTTTTTCTTAAAGGGAACTGGATGAGAACCTGAATTACAGGTATCTTGAAGTAGTAACATTAAATTCTTCTTTCGTAAAAATAACTTTAAGTCTACTATAGATCTTGGTATACTAGCTTTCCTTTTAGGAATAAATTTGAATCCCTTAGAAAACAGTTTGAAATAATCCAAATTGACCGACAAACTACTGCAATTGAATATTTTGTAGTTGTTAAATTCTAAAATATTCCCCTGTTGTACTATCTGAAGATGTATGTCTGGGTCAGTAGTCACTAATAAATCGGTCGACGGTTGCGAAAATTTTAATGTACTGGATTCTTGTTGCGAATCCTGTCTGAACGTCGCATTGACAAAGAGAACATGACAAGTCTTTACACTTTGTTTTCTAGAAGCCAAATTATAGCCATGGCCTAAGCTGTTAAGAACACAGTTTAATGGGTTAAGGGCAAGACAGAACAGCAGTGGTGACAGAGAGTCACTCTGGAATATCCCACTTCAAATTTGCCATCTATATTGCTTGAAACATGACCTCTCGGGCCCATTAGAATCTCTGTTCAACCACAGCCTCCAGACAGGCTTCGTCTCTATGGAATGAAGGACTGCAACTGTCATACTACTACACAAAGGTGGACTATCAACTGACCCAGTGAACTACAGACTTATAATTTTGTCCAATCTTACATGCATGGTCATGGATAGAGTTATCATGGACCTGTGAACAGAGACATAGGAAATCTTAAGAAAAGCTCGACCTATCCCTGTTTGGTTTGGTCGGTCAAAGGCAGTTAACACCCACTAAACCTAATTAACATCTTTGAGAAGGTCACTAGAGGCATGGATGAGGGCAAAATAATGCATACTGCCTACCTTAACCTACACAAGCATTTGACATGATACCTCACTTGGGTATTTTAGAGAGACTCATTAATGTAGACACAGATCCCTATGTCACCCGTTGGATAGCCAAATAACTCACATATAGGAAACATTAAATTAAGATGGGGGACTCCACCTCCAGCAATAGGTGCCCGCATGGTTCATAGAGAGAACTTTCCTGTTTGAAATATATTTCTCTGAAGTCAAGGAAAATGCAGAGAGCCTTTGACTGACCAAACTGGCTGATGACTGCAAGCTGGGTACAATCAATGAATCCCCAGCAGATGTAAATATCCTGGGCCAGATTCTGACAGACAAATAACCGGGGTCAAACCATGGCCTAAAACTCACTACACAAAAATGCATTATTATACTCTTTGGGAAAATGATCACCCCTGCAAATCACAACACTGATAACTCTCTCTTAAGATTAGAGTAGACCTGGTGATAAGGGACTTGGGTACTCTTATTAACAGTAATAGGATCATAGGAAGTTACTAGGCTAATGGCGCAAGGGCTCTTACAAGCCTAGCCAAAAGTTTACCCTTGTTGCCATGATTGACACATATTGCCCCAGTCCAAGAGGGACACATGTGGAACCCCCAGGGTGAATTTATTGTTACCCATCCAATCATCCTGACTGTGTTTGAAGAGGACCAATGAGGTGCTCTAGTTGACATGAAATGGAAGTCTATTCCAAAGGTGTGGTAACCTCTGGGAGACAAATCAGTCTCTACATCAGCTTCAGTTGATGTCTCACAACAGGTTTAGGTCTTTAGAGCAAGTAACCCATGTGTCATTTGACTTGCAGATGTGCAGCATTTCCAATAAAGCAGGGTCAGAGATCACCTTATATGCAAGGCAGAGATCGTCTCTGAGTAGTCTGTATAAAGTATAATAAACAGACTGCTGATCCACATAGGATAGCTGCTGAAGACCTTGCATTTTCCTTGTGATGAACCTCTGAGGTCCCTCCAGTTACTACAGGTGCTTTGAAAGGTACATACCAGAAGGGGGTACACAATTATTGGCCTAATGAGTGAAGAGTACAGAGAGGTGATAACTTCTCTTTTTCTTGAGGCAGTGATAAAAAAAGGTTGCTATCAACCTGAATGCCCAGATCTCTCACCACTGAGTCTGTACTTAGGGTGTTGCCATTGATGCAGGTACATCACTCTTTCCTAAAGGAATAATAATGCATTTTTTTGCATTGAGTTTCAGGCCATGACTTTGGCATGAATCATTTGTTTGAGTAAGCCCTTCTTGAAGGATGTTGACATCATTTGGAGATTCTATGATGCTCCCAGTTTGCAGTTATCAGCAAACTTCATCAGCCACAGTCCCTTGGTTTTAGTTTGTGCTTCGGAGAAATAGGTTCCAAACAGTAAAGGTCCTAGGACCAATCCCTGTGGAACACCACTGGTTACGTGTCTGCTGCTGGAAGTGGATTCCCCTATTTTGAATATATGGGTTCTATCAGTGAGCCATTTCATAACCCACCTTATGATATAAGGGTTGATATCTAGCTGGGTGAGTTTGTCAATGATGCTTGAGTGAGGGATAGTGTCAAATGCCTTGGCTAGGTCTAGGTAGGCTATATGCACAGATTTCCTCTAGTCCAGGTCCCTGGTGACTGTCTCGAAGTCCACCAGGTTTAGCAGGCATGATCTTCCCTTGACAAATCCAAACTGGGTAGGATCTAGTGTTTGAAGATTGCCTATATCTTTGTTGATAAGGTCTATGATGATTTTTCTACATGGCATTGCAGATTAGGATAATCGGACTAATAGGTCTGTAGTTCCTGGGGTCAGTAGAAGTATCGCCGTTGTGCAAGGTGATAACAATGGTTATGTTCCATTCAGCAGTGATGAAGCCACTGCTTAGACTGTGATTAAAGAGAGTAGTCAGTGGTGATGCTAATTCTTGTTTGAGCACATGTAGGATGCAGCCTGTGATGCTATCAGGTCCCATAGATGCTGTGTTTTTGGCCTTAGCTAGAGAGGGCATTTACGAGCTGCTCTTTAGAGGTACAAGAAAAGGGACAGGTGGTAGGGATGTCATGAGGTACTTGTGGCAGGGACAGGGAGTGAAGTATGTGTTACCATTAATGACCAGTGCAGTGCCAAACTGGGCCTTACCTTTTAGGTTATGGATGTAACTGAAGAACACCTTATGGTTGTCCTTAGTTGAGAAAACTAACTTGGATTCATACTTTAGCCTGGACGACTTCAGAAGACATCTTATTTGCTTATTTAAGCTGAGGAGGGATTGTCTCCAATTTAGAGCTTGCTCCTTCTTACTCTAGGACAGCAATTTCTTCCTCTTATTGTAAAGCCTGTTTATGACAGTTGTTTACGAGGCAGGTTTGTCTTCCTTGAACAGCTTGTTTTGGTCCTAACAGGTACTGCCAAGTCAATACAGTTATATAGCTGCTTCTATAGAGCATTGGTGTAGTACTCATCATAGTTACCTGTTCTGTCTAGGGGAGTGCAGTGAAGCTATGTATGCCATCCCCTAGGAGATTATAATCTGCTTTGCAGAAGTTTTGTACTCTAGTTGCTGCTGGGGGGGGGTCAGGTGTGATCAGCTCTCACCAGGGAGGAACTCACAGTGGGGTGCTACAGTGGTCTCCCATATTATTAAGCACCAAATCTAGGATATTGACACCCCTAGTGGGGGTGACAATTAGCTGGTCCAGGATACTGGAGTTGACAAAGTTGATGAACCTTTGGGCAGGTGAGTTTGAGCATGAGTCATTTACTCAGTCAATGTTACAGTAATTAAAGTCACCCAAAACCATGGTGTTCGGATGTATCTTGATAGACTCTAGTTGATACAAATAGGCAAAGTGGGTGTCCTGATTGATGGAGGGGGGGGGGTTGTTCCTATTAGCAATGACTTGAATAGGTGAACTACTAATAGTTAATTGCACCTCAGGTCTCTCTGGGACGTCAGACTGTTTACCCAATCTGGAGGTGTGTTTATCCTTGATGAATATTGATACACCTTCTCCTTTAGTTTTCTTACCTTCAGACTGTGGTCTGAATGTGTGGAAGGAGGTGTGGCATGGTATGGCTGGGGTGCTCTCTACAGTCTTGAACCAGGTCTCAATGACTGCACAAATGTCTGCATCCTACAGGGTGAAGACTGTTTCCAGTGAGTGCAGTTTCATGTTAAAACTCTTAGCATTTATCAGCATGAACTTGTTTTTTTTTGGTTGATATTTTACTTAGGGAGTTTTGTCCTTGTGACACTGCCTAAAAATGGCACTATGGGGGTGGCAAGAGTCTTAGCCAATAGCCAAAATCCCAGGGGTAACAGACGAAGACCATCTCTGGCAAAGAGATGCATTGAGGCCTGTTGATCATATCATCTGAGGCTGACAGATAATGGATCCCCTTATAATAACACCAACTAAGCCAATTATTGAAGTCAGTCATTTTCTGTTTGTATTAAGGCATCATTCTAGGTGAAGGTAAAATGCTGCTTAAGGCTAGGGACATACGTGCCTGAGACACATAGTCAAAGTCCTCAGTCATGTCTCTCTTCATATAGTCCAGAGAGGTATGTCTCAAGTTGTTTATACCAACATGGACTATGATGGGCCTGTTGTTGAGAGACTTGAGTGCATGTGTGATATGCTGGATCCTGGCACTTGACAAACAACTGACCGTGACCTTTTTCTTATCCAGCCTGTTAAGAGGGGCATCTGTGTATCTCACAATGGAGTCACCTATGACTAATATGTTTGGTTTAGTGTTTTGCCTTACAGGCTTGACAGGTAAGTGACTGGTGCATGAGATATTGTGTGTATTGTATTCTGCAGAGGAAGTATTATCTATAGCATGCTTGTGTTTGGGAGGTCTCTGCTGTTTATGTAAGTTTCTGGCTAGGACATCCACATATGTAGGTATGTGTGAAGTGAGTTTGTGTGGAGTAACTGGTAAGGTGTGCGTACATACAACCCACTCAGTGTCAGATATACTGACTGGTGTGTGAGAGCATGGATTCAAGGTTTTTTAATATAGTTGCAGTAGAGGGTTGTCTGTGTACATGAGGCAGTTGCTACACTGTCTCAGGATGCCCATGTCAAACAAGCTGGCTAGAGAAACTGTGGGAAATTGTCCATCCATAAAGCTGAGTAAATTTATATGGTAAGAAACAGGAATAGGGTGGGAAAAAGGCTCACACTCAGGAATAACTAGTGGGCGAGTGGTGTGTTAGTATGTAAGAGGCTAGGCTTAGTGCTATACTAGTCAGCACAGAATGGCCACAGAAAAATTCTTGAGGCTGTTATCACAATGGAAGTGCTTACATATCTTCACTAGCAATGCCTTTTTGACAGAAAATGTGCTAAAGATAAGGACCACACTAATGGGATACAGCCGTATCTAAGGGAAAAATATTCAGAAGTCTCTGTCTGGCTATGGAGCACAGTTGCATGACAGTGCACGGTGCTGCATGGTGTGCAAAGAAGCAGAAACACACTCAAAGGTGTGGCTTAAATGCCAGATGCTTAAAACCTAAAAAAAATTAAAAAAGAAAAAAAAGCTCAAAAGAACCAATGAGTTAATCTCAACTGTGATCACCAGGTGCCATGGTGATGAGAAAATTCTTCTATCTGGTGCAACTTATTAGTAAGGACAAGGCATCCAGATCTAAGGTGATCATAGCCCTACTATACTCGGCTCTAATTAGCTCAATCATCAAGCACAATGCACCCTTCAGCATGTATCTAACCAGCCATTTGCCGGCAGCTATTGCTGCCACACATGTTCCTTGCTAAACGAATACAGGGTGTAAATAACATGTCCTGTGTGTCACTAATATGACAAACAGATGCAACTGTTGGACCCTCATTAGTTAACTCTGACTACATGCCAGTCTCCTTCGAACTGACATTAATACCAGAACTTGCAAAGGGTGAAGGCAGACTAAACTTCACCAAGGCAAACGATACCCTCCTAGTGGAGGGTATAAATGCATTCTAAGCCCCACTCCCAGCTGGAAGTGGCAACTACACCAAAACATACACTGAAGACCTGTACAGTTACTTGTATAAGTGTATAGACTCAATTATTCTAGGCAGAATCAAAGCCAGAGCCCAAGAAGTTAAAAGCCACCATGGTGGTCATCCAGGATCAATAAACTTTACAACAAATGCAAAAACTGCTGCCTAAGAAATCTAAGATGAGGACCCAACAATGGAAAACCCTCAACAGGCAAATACAACAACATGTCAAATCCTTTAAGGGTAACTTTGAGCAAAACATAGCAGTCACAGCCAAGGATAACCATAAGGCCTTTTACAGCTATGTGCATAGCCTAAAAGGTAAGACCCAAGAGTGTACCACGCTAGTGACTAATGATATTACACACTGATCCCACAGTGATAGCAAACCTACTAGTGGACAGATTTCATGAAAATTTCACTCCTTTATCCCCTCCAAACATATCACAAACCTTACCCTCAACATCCCCCTACCCTACATATCTAAAGAGAAGGTCATTAAAGCTTTGTCTAAGCCAAAAAAAACACAGCCTCTATGGCACTAGATGGCATCCCAGGTTGTCTTCTAAACAAACAGAAACATGAACTAGCATCACCATTAAGTACCCTATTTAATCATAGGCTAACCACAGGCTTTGTTCTTGTGGAATGGAGAACAGTGATAAATTATTGCCCTAAACAAAGGTAGCTTAGTAACAGACCCAGGGAATTATAGACCCATAAATCTGACCAGCCTCATCTGTAAAGCCATGGAATGTATGTATCATCATAGACCTCATAAATAAAGACATGGGCGCCCTCCAAACCCTGGATCCAAACCAGTTCGGCTTCGTCAAGATCAAGATCCTGCCTGTTTGACCTGGTGGATTTCTTTGAACATGTGACCAGGGCCATTGGCAAGGGCAAATCTGTGCACACAGCATACCTTGACTTGGCAGAGGCCTTTGACATAATCTCACACTCAGGCATTACCGATAAACTTAGCAAACTGAATGTAAACCCCTCTGTTATAAAATGAGTTGTAAACTGGCTCACAAACAGGTCGCACAATATCAAAGTTGGTGACTCTACATCAAGCAACAGACATGTCACCAGCAGGGTGCCACAAGGGTCAGTGCTGGTCCCCCTACTGTTTGGTATATACTTCTCAGAAGTTTAGGCCAAAACTAAGGGGCTATGGCTGATCAAGTTTGTGGATGACTACAAGCTATGTACAATTATTGAATCCCCAAATGATGTCAGTTTACTTCAGGTGGGTCTTACGCAGATCACCAACAGCTGTCTTAGTCACAGTCTCAAAATGAATGGAAAGAAATGCATCATCATTCCATTCAGTAAAAGTAATGCCCCTTCACACTGTGATGGCATCCTTACTTTGGGTAAGCCTCAATCCCCACCAATATCACCAGTGAGGGACATCCACTAAGAGCAAAGATAATTATACACAGTATTGCCAAACACAGCTCTCCACACTAAACACAATTTCCTTTAAGAGCACACAGGGAGCACATTCCAGGTCTGTGGTTAGACTCACTTTCTCTCTCCAGACCTGTAACAACTCCACCATGACAACGTGGAGCACTGTGCCCCTGGTCCCAATAGCTGACAGACACACTTTGATGTTTAGTTTTCACACACACATGGGAAAGGATGGCACAGACTTACCAGCTGTGTCCCCTTCTGCCCAACTTCAAGGGCAACTGCTGCCACTAGTCAGCTATACAAAGGCTCTTATAAGGGTGCTCAATTATATGTGAACAGTTAATACCAATGGTTGTGTGTGACAAAAGCAGTAAAGCTTTCAGGAGCAGCCACAGTGTCACTAAAATAAGCTTAAGTACTCTTGAGCTGTTAAAAATATTATCAAAAGGACCAGCCACAATGAAGTGTAATACAAATATTCAATAATAAATAATAGAATACTTAATTACAATAAACACCAGAGTTTCCATCACAGGAAAGATAAGAAACATACCCAGATAGTTCCAATAGTAGTAGGAGCAACGGTTCATATAAAAGAGTCTACAATCATATATAGAGATGTTACCAATACGTGTAACTTCATACGGATTGCAGGAGGAGTCATTACTGGGCACATTGTGGGTGCTGCAAAGAACACTTTGGCTGACATCAAAAAGTGAAACAATACTGATTTCATGAACTTTAATCATACTTTGATGGGGTACATCCCCATCATGGTATTAGAAATCCAAAAGATTTGGAGAAATTAAAAAGAAAGATAAGAAAAATAACACAGTCGGATAGGTTTCACAGATAACAGAAAACAATTCTCAACTAATCTCACTATATTTACTGACTAAGTTAAAGCGTTACTGTTCTCTAATTACTCACTAAAGCAAGTCAGACAGATAAATGCTGAGCTGATTACTCCAAAGGCAAGATGGAAGTTTCTCTCCCATTGTGAATGGCTGAGATATCACTCTGAGAATGTCTGAGGTACCTCTCTGAGAATGTATGAGATATCTGTGAGAGAACTTTCCCTCTCAGTTTCCATAGTTACTGCTGATGCAAGAGATTGGAGCTATCCCTCACTACTATCTAGAGAAATCATTACAGAATTATATCATCTCTTGTAACCTGACTCTGGTACAAGACACACACAGAGCTTTGTTGTGCATCATCATTCCCTTCGGCACAAAATTTCCCTTCACACTATCAAATCAATAACAATACCCTAAGTAATCATGAAGTGGTAAGGGACCAGGGATCAAAAGTTGACCGCCACCTTAACTTCGACCACCACGTGCCTACCATTGTAAAGAAAACGTTTCCTGTAGCTCACTTGATTAGTAAAAGCATTGCCAAGAGACCAAAATAAGTTATAACCCCCCTGTACTTGGCACTTATCCAGCCCATAATTGAATATAATGCCCCATTCAGTATGTACCTTACTAAGCATCTACAGCAGTTTGAGAGATCTCAGAGGTTTCTAAAAAAAGATCAAGGGCCTCCAGCATGTGCCTTACAAGGACCAACTAAAATCTATATCATTACACTCTGTATCATATAGACTTCTTAGGGGAGACTTATGCCTAGCCTATAGAGCAACCCAGGACCCATACCTAATGAACTTACTACATATCCATAAATCAAATGGGTCTAGGGCTACCTATTCCAGGGACTTAAATATGGCCTGCAACTTAAATAGGACATGCTGGAGGGACAGATTTATTTCCCAGTGACCAACACGTCTTTGGAACAGGCTACCAATTCATGTGAAACAGAGCACCTCTATGATTCTGTTCAAGAGGAACCTGGATGAGTGGATGGGGCACCATAAATTCTTAGCAGGGATGGCACCCACAACCCTCCTGGATGTGGGTAATCATCACTAAATGCAATCTTGGGTATTGACTAGTACTTCTACTGTATTACATTGGGTTTAAACGGCTAGGTTAAAAATTACCTCTCCGGGTCAATAGCCTACTAATCTCTTATGATCTCCTGTGATCCTATGATTACGATGACCAGGGGCACAAACACACTGGATCTTGTCCTCACTAATACGGGAGACTGCTGCAAATCACTTAGTGTAATGTCTGCTTTGGAAAAGTCAGACCACAAAATGGTCTCCTTTGAAGTAAAAATAAAACCCAGAACACCAGCTAATCCTACAATGTTCAGGCACTACTCAAAGGCTCACAGGCCCATACATGCAATTATTTTAATTAAATTAATGAATTTAAGTACCTTTTATCTGCACTTTTTTCAAATAATGCAGCATTTTAATTGATTTATTTGTGTTGCATTGAATATTAACTGAACTGGAAGTTTTGACTGTAAATTTGTGTTTGGATACCCCTTCTGGGCCCATCTCATTTGCTCACGCAACTGAGTGCAGTGAGATCATATTCTGATTTCAGGCACTCCTACTGTGTACAAAGAGAGCATCTGGGAAAGAAAAAAAATAAGCTTGTTTCCTGCCTTTCCTGTAAGTGGTCTAGACTGTTTGTAGGCTTCTGAGCCCCCAAGCCTTTCTGTGTTGGAGCGAAGCCTTTTAGCTTAATTTTGTTTCTTAGAACTAGCCAGTTTTCTAGTTTCAGCACTCAAATCTGTTTCTTTGAACTCAGCACTTGTTCAGAACTCATTGTAAGCACTAAATAAGCTGCAAATTACTACAGCACTCAACTTTCCTCACTTGTCTAGAGGAAAGCAGTGTTTAGTACTTAATAAATAAGCACCTATCCAGGCATGTCTAAGGGTCAGCTCCTGGTGATTTCTCCTGTTTACCTGATGAATCTGGGCATCTTGGGGCAATGCAGCAATTGCCTCATGTACACAGACAACCCTCTCCTCCTACCACCCAACACTACAACCTGTGAGAGATGCACTTATATAGCCAAATTGGAAGCAAAGCGCTCTTCACCCAAGACTGGACTAGACAGTCAGAAGGAGAAAGTAAACACTTGCACTACACCACACTCATCACATAGTCCCTCAAAACCTACACCACCAAAACACACACATAGAAACACAAAACACACACCTACATTCGTGGAGGCTCTCAATAAAAACCTGCTCAAGCATCAGGGACCTCCAAAGCAGAAACACAAGCAAACTCCACCCCCAACACAACCCAAATTACACATAGCTCACAAACTCAGTGTGCCACTCAACCACAGCCCATAAGGCATAACAACTTACTCAACATTCTAGTCATAGGTGATTCTATAGTCAGGCACACTGATGTTCCACTCACCAGGCTAAACAAGGAGAAAGTTACTGTCAGCTGCCTGTCAGGTGCCGGGATCCGCCACATAATGCACGCACTCAGGTCACTCCACACCAAGTACAAATATGACACTGTCATTGTCCATGTTGGTGTGAATGACCTGAGACGTACCTCCCTGGACTACATGAAAAGAGACATGGAGGAGCTCTCCCATCTTGTAGCCCAGGCAGGTATGACCCTAGCCCTGAGTAGCATCCTGCCATCACCCAGAATTATACCACAGTACAAGGACAAAATGACTGACTTTAACAATTGGCTAAGCTTCTGGTGTCATTCTAAGGGGATCCAGTATTTGTCTGCCTTGGACGACATGATCGACAGACCACAATGCTTTGCCAGAAATGGCCTGCACCTGTCACCCTTGGGATTCCGGATACTGGCTAAGGCTCTTGCCACCCCTATAGTGCCTTTTTTAGGCAAGGTTCAAATGACAAATTCACCACCATAGCAGGTGCCAAACAAGCAAAATCTGAGGGTAATGCTACTCAATGCTAGAAGTCTAAACCTCAAAATGCACTCACTCGAGGCACTCCTTAAAATGGAGAACATCGACATCTGTGCAGTGACAGAGACCTGGTTTAAAGCTCCAGAGAGCACACCTGCATTACCATGCTATAATTCATACCACACCTTTTGGCCTCCTAACCCGGAACGAAGCACTAAAGGTGGAGGCGTGTCCATATTCATTAAGGATATCCACACCTCCAGGCTAGTTGCACAGCATAATGCATCCAAGATTATCCAAGTGCAACTAACTCTGGGCAAGCCCGCAATCCAAATTGTGGCTTGCTACAGACCCCCCACCATGCCCCAGGATTCTCACTCCTCATCTCTTGATACACTGGAAAGTAATAGGGTACAACCCAACGCCCTAATAATGGGCGATTTCAACTACCCCACCATTAATTGGGAAAACTACTCATGTACCAACTCTTTTGCTCAACGTTTTCTGGAATTCATAAATTCCAATGCCTTGGATCAACTTATTCACACCCCCACCAGGGGCAGCAATATCCTAGACCTGGTCATTACCAACATGGGCAACCGGTGATCCACACCAGAGGTCAATTCCTCATTGGTCATGTCTGACAACCAGCTAATCACCCTAGAAATCCACATCCTGCCCCCACCCCCAATTAGAGAAACCAACATAAAAAACTTCTCCAAAGCCAACTTCACACTTCTTAAGACAGAAGTGGCAAACTTCATGACACCCATGCAGACGGACAATAGAGGTATGACTGCTGACTTACACGGGTGCATGGATCATGCTATCCCTAATAGAACCAAGATGCTATCCTCGAAAAAAAGGAAGCCAATCTGGTGGTCCTCTACCATAAACAAACTCTACAACAGAAGAAAGAAACTGTTGCAAAAAAAGAGTAAAAACCCATGACTGGAGGAACTCCCTGGTCAACCTCAGTAAGAAGCTGAGATCCCTCAAAAAATCGTCCAAAGCTGGTTACGAAAACAAAATTGCCACTGACTCTAAAGACAATCACAAAGCATTCTATAGCTATGTCAAGAATCTCAATGGCAACACTCAGATCTGCTCTGAGTTACAGTACAATGGCACTAAATATACAGAACCAACTGATATTGCCAACATCCTGGCAGATAGATTCAGTGCTAAATTTACCCCCCCCTCACCCCCTGGTGGGCCCATCTCTATACCAGAAGAATGCAAAGTTCCTGTAATCACAGATGCACAAGTAAAAAACACACTCTCCAAAGCCAAGAACACAGCATCCATGGGACCTGACAGTATCCCAGGCTGCGTTCTACACGAACTACAGAATGAACTGGCACCCTACCTAAGTACCATGTTCAATCATAGCCTCACCTCAGGCTTTGTGCCCACTGAATGGCACACCATGATGGTTATCCCACTCCACAAAGGGGAAGCCACAACGGACCCCAGGAACTACATCCCCATTAGCCTGACGAGCCTGGTCTGCAAGGCCATGAAATGTATCATCATGGAACTCATAAACAAAGACATTGGTAATGTCCAAACTCTGGACCCTACCCAGTTTGGGTTTGTAAAAGGCAGATCATGTCTCCTAAACCTGATTGACTTATTTGAAGCAGTCACCAAAGCCATAGATGAGGGTAAGGTGGTTCACACAGCTTATCTAGATCTCGCCAAGGTTTTCGACACCATCCTCCACTCTGGAATTATAAATAAGCTCACTAAACTAGGTATAAATCCCTATGTCACAAAGAGGGGTTGCCATCTGGCTCATGGACAGAACCCACACTGTGAAAGTAGCAGACTCCAAATCCGACTTCAGACCAGTGACAAGTGAAGTACCACAGGGTTCAGTCCTGGGTCCTCTCTTGTTTGGTATCTACTTCTCTGAAGTACAGGCTAACACAGAAGGACTTTGGCTAACAAAGTTTGCAGATGACTGCAAACTAGGAGCCATAACTGAAACTCCTAACGATGTGGACATACTACAAAAGGGCCTCACTGAGACAGATGCCTGGTGTCAAAGCCATGGCCTGAAGCTCAATGCGAAAAAGTGTATTGTCATCCCCTTTGGTAAAAACTCTGTACCCATGAACTACCACATAGCTGGTAATCTACTTAACGCCAAAAATGTGATAAGAGACTTTGGGACACAGGTGGACTGTAGTCTCTCCTTTGATAATCACATCACCACAGTGGTCAGGAAATCCTTCTACATGGCTCACCTCATCACAAAAGGTTTCTCATCCAGAAAAAAAGAGGTCATTGTTCCCCTTTACTCATCACTCGTTATACCTATTATAGAGTTCAACACCCCTTTTGGTATGCACCTCACAAGACATCTACAACAACTGGAAAGGCCGCAGAAATACCTCACAAAGAGGATTACTGGCATCAAACAGATGTCCTATGCAGACCGTCTCAAAAAACTCCAGCTTTACTCTTTCGCATATTGCCTAATCAGAGGTGATCTCTGCCTAACATACAAAGCTATGTCAAACCCAGAGCTGTTAAACATGCTCCACTTAAAGAAATCCCAATCCCTACGAGCTACACACTCTAGGGACCTAAACCTTGCCACCACAATAAACAGAACATGCTGGAGGGATAGATTCCTGTCCCAGACACTTCCCATACTCTGAAACAGACTACCTATCTATGTCAAACAGATCTTCTCCTCATTAGCACTCTTCAAGAAAAATCTTGATGATTGGATGGAAAATAGGAAATTCACCCCAGGGATCACTTCTGTGGCTCTGCTCGACAGGGGCACAGGAAAATGATTTTCTTGGGTGGCGAAAGCCAGGGTACATTTTTGGCTAGGCTTATATAGGCCCTAGGGCCAGTAGCCTAGTATCTACCTATGAACCTTTGAACCTATGAACCTATAATGCAACAACATTATCAGCCCCCACAAACCCTGAGAACTCTGCCGCCTCTGGACAACTGTTCACAGAAACTTTATACAAGTATGCTAATGGCTGCATAGAGGAAGCTGAACCAACCAGGAATAAGTACAGAAGTAACTAAAAAAAAGCAAGCCACTGTATTGGAATCACAGCACTGGGATGCACTATAACAGAAGGAAGAAAATCATTGCAAAAATTAAGAGGTGTACTACCCAGCAGGATAAAAGCATTCTTAAATTAAACAAACTACTCTGTAAAAATAATGTCTACTAAAGCCAAATGTGAGGTAAATTTGGCCTCCCAGACCAAGGACAACCACAAGACATACTGTAGCTATATCTGTAACCTGAAAAACAATAGAAAAATGTGTGCAGAGCTCATTGTTAATGCAGCCACATATACTGAGCCAGAAGATATAAAAAAAAAACTATTGGCAGATGAATTCAGCTCTAATTTTGGGCCTCTCCCTTTCTCAATCTCCTTCTAAAAAATATCATCAAATATAACCGCCCTGCTATCACCAGGAACAGGTCTTTAATGTCTGCTGTAAGGTCAAGAACAATGCATTGATGGGCCCAGGTATGAAACATAATCTCTCAGGCCCTCTGGATTGCTATTTAAACTGTAGCTGCCAAACAGGCATTGTGCCTAATGAATGGTGAACAGCAATAGTCATCCCTCTGTCCAAAAGTGAGCCATCTACAGACCCTGGAAACTATAGCCCCATAATCTCACTAGTCTCATATGCAAATCCATGGAAAGAATTATCCAGTGATTTCTCCTGTCCATCTGGTGAATCTGGGCATACTGGGGCAATACAGCAATTAAAAAATATAAGAGACCAGCATACAGTGGTACCAAAATAATCTTTTATTGTTGAAGTGCCCTACGCGCAAGAACAAGAACAGACCGATTGGCTTTACATATACATAGCCTTCATCAGTGTTAATGTACAGTAACTAAGTCATTCTTTATATACATAATTAAAAGGACATGTGACCAATTAAAGATGTTCATTAAGCCCTGGTTTGAAGAGACCTCCTAATTTAACAATCCATTTTTTCTTCATGCTGTTTAATAATTCATACAACCCTAATTTATTGATTCTAGGTCTTACTATTTTGTTAAGTTCTTTCAGCTCATTTACTGTACCTAATTATCAATGTAACTCTGTTGGAGCTTTTCTCCCCGGGCCTCCGCTGAAAAAGGACATGTATCCAGTCGGACCATCCCAGTTAACAAATGTAAAATAAATATAAAAATAAATAAATAATACTATTTTGTCTATGATAGTAAAATTAAAAGTCTCCGGCAGGAACTCACTTACAAAACCTCTGTCTCTTTTTCTTATTAAATACCTGCAACCACTCCTCAAATGTGTTAGATCACACATTAGAGATACTACTGAATTTCTTCAGATCATTTCAGAAGTACAACTTGAACCAGAATGGCTGATGTGTACGCTAGACGTTACAGCTTTATACGCCAACATTCCACACTGGGCAGGGTTGGAAGCCTTAGGCCATTGGTTAAACAAAACAGAATTGTATACGCCAGGTTTCAACTCACTACTCCTCTGCCTCACAGAACATGTGCTCACAAAAAATATATTTTTCTATCAGGACAAATGTTTCTTACAGATCAAGGGTACAGCTATGGGAGCATCCTTTGCCCCAATATATGCCGATCTATTTATAGCATATATTGAGGAACACATCATCTATGATAGCTCCCATAACTTATATATAGCAGAAATGGACATCTGGAAGAGATACCTGGACGATTGCTGGTTGGTGTGGATAGTGGATGTTGAATACCTAATGGAATTCATTAAATATCTAAACGAAAACAAATGGGGAATTTAATTCATAAAAATAAAATGACGTTTTTGGATGTGTTGGTGTCTAGAGCACCTGGCCACACTTTGACCACTGAAGTTCATCGAAAATTCCCCAAATACAATTCGCTTCTTCATGCCACTAGCTTTCATCCACCTCATATCTGTAAGAACATCCCTAAGTCCCAATTTATGAGGATGAAACATATTTTTTCTGATGAAAAGACTTATGAACACTTCAGGGACGATTTAGTCCTTAGATTTAGGGACAGAGGCTATAAAATGGGCAATGTTTTACATACGAAACACAATGTAGATAATATGGAGTGTGGAAACCTTATAAATAACAAAGCCAAATGTAAGAGGGGAGGGGGCCCCCCTAGACTTGTCATAAATATGGACTTAACACCAAGGTACTGATGGGTATTGTGCAACACCATTGGAATATTTTGATATCTGACACTAGACTTTGTGAAATTTTGGGTGACAGATGCTACTTTTCTTTCAAGAAAGGTAAAAATCTTGCTGCCTATTTCAATAATTATAAACACGGTCAATTTGATAAACAGAAACATACCCAAGTTTCTTTGTCAGGAGACCCCCTAATTAGTTGTTACCCTTGTGGTCACTGTGTTCACTGTCCCAGAATTTTAAAAACCAAAAGCTTCGGTAGTCAAAATACCCCTCAAGTTTATGAGATTTCATTTTTTTGCAAATTGTCTTACTGACTGGGTGGTTTACTTAGCTAGTTGCAATTGTTCAGCATTTTACATAGGGCAATCTTCCAGACCCCTTAAATTTAGAATTTCTGAACATCTCAGCGACATTAAACATCATAAAGAAACCATTATCCTATATAAACATACCATGACACATAAAAATGCTACATTTAATTTTACTATCATTGACAAAATAGTAAGATGTAGAAGCAATAAATTAGGGTGGCATGAATTATTAAACAGCATGGAGAAAAAATGGATTGTTAAATTAGGAGGTCTCTTCAAACCAGGGCTTAATGAGCATCTTTAATTGATCACATGTCCTTTTAATTATGTATACAAAGAATGACTTAGTTACTATACATTAACAGTGATGAAGGCTATGTATATGTAAAGCCAAAAACTGTTCTTGTTCTTGTGTGTAGGACACTACAACAATAAAGGTTTATTTTGGTGCCACTGTATGCTGGCCTCTTATATTTTTTGGTTTGCTTTGACTTTTATTGAGACCGTGCTGCTGCCGTACTCGCAGGGTTTTTTTCTGTTTCAGCAATACAGTAATTGCCTCATGTACACAGACAACCCTCTTCTCCTACCACCCAGCACTACAACCTGCAAAAGATGCACTTACATAGCTAAACTGGAAGCAAAGCTCTCTCCAGCCAAGATTGTGCTAGACAGTCAACAGGAGAAGGTTAACACCTGCACTACACCTCAAGCAACACATAGCCCTTCAAAACCCTTACCATCAGCACCCACAGATAGCAAAATTAAACCCACATATGTGGAGGCCCTTAACATTAACCTGCCCAAGCAACAAGGACTCCCAAAGCCGAAATGCAAACAAACACCAGTCACAATGAAAGTGACACATAGCTCACAACATTAGTGTTCCACCCAACAACAGCCTCTAAGGCAAGAAAATGTACCCAACACTTTAGTCATAGGTGACTCTATAATCAGGCACATGGATGTCCCACTCACCAGGCTGAACAAGGAGAAAATTACAGTCAGCTGCCTGTCGGGTGCCAGGATCCACCACATAATGCATGCACTCAAGTCACTCCACAACAAGTACAAATATGACTCTGTCATTGTCCATGTTGGAGTGAATGACTTGAGACGTATCTCCCTGGACTACATGAAAAGAGACATGGAAGAGCTCTTGGATCATGTGCCCCAAGCAGGTATGTCCCTAACCCTGAGTAGCATCCTGCCTTCACCCAGAATGATACCACAGAATAAGGACAAAATTATTGAATTCAACAACTGGCTAAGCTTCTGGTGTCATTCAAAGGGGATTTTGTATCTGTCTGCCTGGGACGACATGATCGACAAACCACGATGCTATGCCAGAGATGGTCTGCACCTGTCACCCCTGGGATTCAGGTTACAGGCTAAAGCTCTTGCCACCCCTATAGTGCCTTTTTTAGGCAAGGGTCAAAGGACAAAGCCACCACTGTAACAGATAGAAGCATGCAAAATCTGAAGGTAATGCTACTCAATGCTAGAAGCCTAAACCTCAAAATACACTCTCTCGAGCCACTCCTAAAAATGGAGAACATCAATATCTGTGCAGTAACTGAAACCTGGTTCAAGGCTCCAGAAAGCACCCTTGCAATACCAGGCTACAACTCTTACCACACTTTTTGGCCACCAAACCAAGACCGAAACATAAAGGTGGAGGAGTGTCCATATTCACCAAGGATATTCACACCTCCAGGCTAGTTGGCCAACACAATGCATCTGAAATTCTCCAGGTGCAACTAACACTAGGTAAGACTACAGTGATCCCCCACTATGCCCCAAGATTCTCACTACACCTTTCTAAACATACTAGAAAATATTAAGATACAACCAAACACCCTAATACTGGGTGATTTCAACTACCCTGCCATTAACTGGGAAAACTACTCGGGTACCAACACCTTTTCCCGATGGTTCTTGGAATTCATAAATTCCAACTAATCCATTGTCCCACCAGGGGCTCCAGTACCCTAGACCTGGTCATTACCAACATGGGAGATAGATGCTCCACACCAGTAGTCACCACCTCATTGGTCAGGTCTGACCATAAGCTAATCACCCTTGACATCCACATCCCACCCCCACCCCCAGTAAGGAAACCTCTATAAAAAACTTCTCCAAAGTCAACTTCATGCTACTCAAGTCAGAAGTGACAAACGTCATGCAGACGGGAGCTGAAAGTTCAACTGCTGAATCCTGCACTAAAGCACTGTACGAGCACATCCACTCATGCATGAATTGTGCCATCCCAAATAGAACCAAGGCGCTCTCCTCCAAAAAAAGGAAGCCAATCTGGTGGTCCCCTGCCATAGACAAACTTTACAACAGAAGGATGAAAATGTTGCAGAAAAGAGGAAAATCCCAGGATGCAAAAAAAAAAACCTTATCAGCCTCAGTAAGAAGCTGAGATCCCTTATAAAATCCTCCAAAGCAAGTTAAGAAAATAAAATTGCTAAAGATTCCAAAGACAACCACAAGGCATTCTATAGTTATGTCAAGAATAAACTACGAAATGAACTGGCACCTCACCTAAGTGTCATGTTTAATCATAGCCTCATCTCAGGCTTCATGCCCACTGAGTGGTGCACAGCTACAGTTATCCCACTCCACAAAGGAGGATCCACCTTGGAACCCGGGAACTACCACCCCATCAGTCCGACAAGCCTGATCTGCAAGGGCATGGAACTCATTATCATGGAACTTATAAACAAAGATATTGGCAACCTTCAAACACTGGACCTCACCCAGTTTGAGTTCATGAAGGGCCGAACTTGTCTCTTGAACCTGATTAACTTCTTCAAATCAGTCGCCAGAGCTGTGGACGAGGGTAAGAAGGTCCACGCAGCTTATCTGGACCTTGACAAGGCCTTTGACACCATCCCCCACTCTGGAAATATAGATAAACTTACTAAGCTGAATATAAATCCCTACGTCACTCAATGTGTTGCCAACTGGTTTACTGACAGAACCCAGACTGTAAAAGTAGCTGACTCCAAATCCAGCTCCAGACAGGTGACAAGTGGAGTACCTCAGGGTTCAGTCCTGGGACCGCTCTTGTTTAGCATCTACTTCTCTGAAGTACAGGCCAATACTAAGGGACTCTGGCTAACAAAGTTTGCAGATTGCAAACTGGGAGCCATTACTGAATCCCCAAATGATGTGGATATTCTACAAAAGGGCCTTACAGAAACAGTTGCTTGGTGCCAGAGCCATGGGCTCAAGCTTGATGCCAAGAAATATATAATTATCCCCTTTGGGAAAAAACATGTACCCATGATTTACTGCATAGGTGGCAGTACACTAAACATCGAAAGTGTGATGAGAGACTTAGGGACACAGGTGGACAGTGGTCTCAACTTCGATAACCACATTGCAACAACAGTCAAAAAATACTTCTATGTGGCACACCTCATCACTAAGGGCTTTTCATCCAGAAAAAAGGAGGTCATTGTCCCACTGTACTCATCCCTCATTAGACCCATTATAGAGTACAGCGCCCCATTTGGTATGTACCTCACAAGACATCTGCAAAAGCTGGAAAGGCCACAGAAATACCTCACTAAAAGAATCACAGGCCTAAAGCAGATGCCCTATGCTGACTGTCTAAAAAACTCCATCTATACTCTGTGGCATATCGTCTACTCAGATGTGATCTCTGCTTAACATACAAGGCCAAGGCCATGTCAAATCCTGAGCTGCTGGACAATCTCCACTTAAAGAAATCCCAGTCCCTCAGAGCCACATGCTCCATGGATCTAAACCTGGTCATCACAATGAACAAAACATGCTTAAGGGATAAGTTCCTTACCCAGAGACTCCCCATACTCTGGAATAGACTGCCTATACATGTCAAGCAGAGCATCTCCTTGGCCCTCTTCAAAATAGGAACCTTGATGATTGGATGGGAGATAGGAAATTCACCCTGGGCATCACATCAGTTGTCCTGCTAGACAGGAGTCCAGGGAAGTAAATATTGTGGGAAGAAATATCCCGGGAATTGTTATGGCTAGGCTTGTATAGGCCCTAGGGCCAATAGCCTAGTACCAGCCTATAAACCTATCATGGAAATGATCAATAATGATACAGGAAACCACCGGACACTAAACCTAACCCAGGTGGGTTTCGTCAAATGCAGCTCTTGCTTACTCAACCTGGCGGACTTCTTTGAGAAGGTTTCCAAAACAATGGATGAGGGCAAAATGTTTCACACTGCCTACCTTGACCTGGCCAAGGCATTTGACACAATATCCCACTCAAGCATTGGTTGACAAACTCAAGAGGTTAGGTGTAAACCTTTGTTATCTGGTGGATACCCACCTGGATCACAAGAAGATGATTTTTAAACACCTACATGCATGTGTGTGTATGAGTATTTGCAAATGTATATATAAATGTGTGTCTAATTTACATGTAATATACACACATGCACACACACACACACACACACACACACACACACATATGCATTATATATATATATATATATATATATATATATATATATATATATATATATATATATATATATATATATATATATATATATGTATATATATATATATATATATATATATATATATATATATATATATATATATATATATATATATATATATATATATATATATATATATATATAGATATAGATATATATATAGATATCATCATCATCTTTCAGCTTTTCCCGGACCATCTCTTTCCATTTCTTCCTATCCTCTGCATCTTGCTCTGTCACACCAACCACCTGCATGTCCTCTCTCACCATGTCCATAAACCTTATCTTAGGCCTTCGTCTTTTCCTCTTACCTGGCAGCTCCATCCTTAGCATCTTTTTCCCAATATACCCATCATCCCTCCTCAGCATATGTCCAAACCAACGCAATCTCGTCTCTCTTGCTTTGTCTTCAAACTGTCCAACATGAGCTGACCCTCTAATATACTGGTTCCTAATCCTATCCATCCTAGTCACACAGAGTACAAATCTTAACATCTTTAACTCTGCCACATCCAGCTCTGACTCCTGCCTTTTTGCCAGTACCATTGTCTCCAACCCATATAACATAGCTGGTCTCACTACCCTCTTGTAGACCTTCCCTTTCACTCTTACTGGTACCCGTCTGTCACAAATCACTCCTGATACTCTTCTCCACCCATTCCACCCTGCCTGTACTCTCTTCTTCACCTCTCTTCCACATTCACCATTACTCTGAACTGTTGATCAAAAGTACTTAAACTCGTCCACCTTTACCAGATCTACTCCCTGCATCCTCACCATTCCTCTACCCTCCCTTTCATTTACACACATATATTCTGTCTTAGCCCTGCTGACCTTCATTCCTCTGCTCTCTAGAGCATATCTCCACCTCTCCAGGGTCTCCTCAACCTGATTCCTACTCTCACTACAGATCACAATGTCATCTGCAAATATCATAGTCCACGGGTCCTCTTGTCTGATCTCATCTGTCAACCTGTCCATCACCACTGCAAATAAGAAAGGACTCAGAGCTGATCCTTGATGTAATCCCACCTCCACCTTAAATGGATCTGTCACTCCCACTGCAGTCCTCACCACTGTCACACTACCCTCGTACATATCCTGTACCACTCTTACATACTTCTCTGCCACTCCCGACTTCCTCATACAATATCACAACTCTTCTCTAGGCACCCTGTCATATGCTTTCTCCAAGTCTACAAAGACACAATGCAACTCCTTCTGACCTTCTCTGTATTTCTCCAATAACACTCTCAGAGCAAACATTGCATCTGTAGTGCTCTTGCCTGGCATGAAACCATACTGCTGATCACTAATCATCACCTCCCTTCTTAACCTAGCTTCTACTACTCTTTCCCATAACTTCAAGCTGTGACTGATCAATTTTATCCCTCTGTAGTTACTGCATCTCTGCACATCACCCTTACTCTTAAAGATAGGTACCAAAACACTTTTTCTCCACTCCTCAGGCATCCTTTGACTTTCCAAAATTTCATTAAACAATCTAGTTAAAAATTCCACTGCCATTTCTCCTAAACACCTCCATGCTTCAATTGGGATGTCATCTGGGCCAACAGCCTTTCCATTCTTCATCCTCTCCATAGCTGTCCTTACTTCCTCCTTGCTAATCTGTTTCACTTCCTGATTCACTATCCCCACATCATCCAACCTTCTCTCTCTCTCTCATTCTCTTCATTCATCAGCCTCTCAAAATACTTTCCATCGACTCAACACACTCTCCTCTCTAGTGAGCACCTTTCCCTCACTATCCTTTATCACCCTTACTTGCTGCATATCTTTCCCAGCTCTGTCCCTATGTGTAGCCAATCGGTACAGGTCCTTTTCTCCCTCTTTAGTGTCCAGTCTCTCATACAACTCTCCATATGCCTTATCCTTAGCTTTCGCCACCTCTCTCTTTGCCATGCACCTCATCTCCTTATACTCATGTCTACTTTCTTCATCTCTTTGACAATCCCACTTCTTCTTCGCCAGCCTCTTCCTCTGTATACTCTCTTGTACTTCCTCATTCCACCACCAGGTCTCCTTGTTCTCCTTCCTCTGTCCAGATGTCACACCAAGCACCTTTCTAGCAGTCTCCCTTGCTAGTTCTGCTGTAGAGCCCCATACACTACTGATGGACAGATGCAGCTCCTAAATGCTTTATCCTAGGCATGGGCTCACTCAAATTATCTATGGTTATGATCCCAGTTATTCTCATTAGGGGTAATATGTAATTATCAACCATGGGACATGTAAGGCCAATCCATAACCAACTGGGATAGATTATTTCAAACACAAAAAAGGGAAATTAGCTAGATAAAATGGTCTGCAGGAGCAGGTAGCCTAGTACTTACCTTACCTATGAACCTATAATCTTGTATTTCTGATGCACATACAAAAATACATAAAACAAAGCAAACCAAAAGCTTGCAATGATTTAGAGAGCCAAAAACTCTCTCACCAACACAACTACAGCTGCACTCTCCACTAATTAACACCTCCACTCACTAGTTCATGGAGCACCCATTTCTACTAACTTCCAGTCAGCATAAAAAGCACAATTTGAGCCATGGTATAATAAGGTGGCTAAATTATAAACAAACCCTCCTTTCAGAACCCAGTACTGTATAGCACCGAAAGCATAAATTGGTTAGAATTAAACCCATCAATTAACATATACAGAGCTTCTTCACACCTACAACATTAGCCAGCAATCACCTGCTTGTCCAGTACTAAATACTATTCTACACAACTATGTCCGTACGCCATCACTATGATTCAGTGAGGAAAACCCTTTCTGTCCACAGCCATATCAAATCTGCAGGCCATAATCTACATTTATACCATGTTGGTAAGACTTGGGACTCCTTATCTATATCCATCAGATCAATATCCTCCCTCCAGTCCTTGAGTACTTCTTAGCCAAAATCTGTCTCGGTTTTTGGCCAACCTCAGGATAATGATATTCCTAAACATGAACAACTTCTTAATCATAACTTACACTTCCTGACTCTCCCTTTTAACTCACTTCCTAACTTTGTCTAGATAAAAATGGATAACTACCCATTTAGACTTTCTCGGTAGTCAAACATCAGTAAACAAATATCATGTTTGACCTTGTCCTTACAAATGTTTCCCCTGCCTACGCCCCCTCTAATATAAGATAATATAATATAATATAATATAATACAATACAACAGAATAATAAAATATACAACTTGTGATTGCAACAGCTGCCTAACTGAAAACCAAGAAAAAAATGACACCCAGATAATGAAATCTGTGGAAATAACTGGCCACTCATACTACTAGAAAAATCATCAAACTGAAAAAATATGAAAGCAATATTACTGGTCATTAATTACTTCATACTGCTCAACTCTCCTTGATTTTGCCACATGTTATTACCCTTCTCCTTATAAAATATTTAGATTTTCTGGTAAATCAATGAAGATCACATTTTGTAATGCCAAAATTACAGTTTCATACTTAGTCTTTAAGAAATCCATGTTCAAAATCTGGTTGTTCTCCAACTAACGTGAATTAGGGTAATTAAAAGTTATACATGATTTTGGAGATGTAAAGATTCTAGAAGTCATTAATCTAGTATAAACCTATGAATCTACTAGTTATGCACAAAACAGGACACAGCAATACACTGAATGCATCATTAATACTTATTTCTTCCTACAACATATATTCCAAAATTCAAGATTTGGCATAAATAATGAAAGACAATTTAAATAACCTCATACATAAAAATGTACATCTAACCTGTAGCATCCTTCACAAGGCTTATAAGCATGTACCAGAATGCCTCACTAAAGCCTTCTATGTTCTTGTGTGAAGTGCACCATTGTTTCCTTTGAGGCAGTAGGAAAACCTACCCAGTTTGTTCTTCTTTTGGCTTTTCCTGGTTAGGGGTCGCCACAGTGGAACTCTGGTTCGCTAATGATTGGCAGGTAGATTTTTTACGGGTGCCAAGGTGCCAGCTCAACACCCAACCTTCAACACAGGCACACCCATTCTACTTATGTCATTTGAACACCACTTGACCGGGGGGAGGACATGCAGACTCCACACACAAGGCACTCCAGCCAAGAATCGAACAGTAGAACTTCTTGATGTGAGGCAACAATGCTACCGCTGCACCACCGTGGCTTCCCAGTATCTGAAACAATACAAAAAAATGTTTGCACGGAAGCAATTGCACGGCTCAAGGAACCACGATACAAAAACAAAAAAGAGCCAGCAAAACAGGACCCAATTGAATACTATTTATTGGTAGTACATGAGGACAGCAAAGAAATGCACAGACCGGTTTCGGCTGGTGATCTATACACAGCCTTCTTCAGTGTGAAATAAGCATGCTCAAAGCTGTCATTTAAATAGGCTGCAAACAAATCTGATTGGTTCAACCTAAAACTTATCATTCAACCCGGGTGGAAAGAGACCACCCAACTTAACAATCCATTTTTTCTCCTTTGAATTTAATAATGCATGCCAACCCGTTGTGTTAGATTTTTTACCCCAAATGATATCAATAATGGTAAACATAAAGGAAGCTGAAGGATGTGATACTTGATGTTTAAATAAAGCATTGTTAATTCTGCCTTTTTTGATGTTGCTGATGTGTTCAGAAATTCTCAATCTGAGTGGCCTTAGATTTACCACTACATATGGCAGAAATTCAGACAACCTTATTCAGAGCATCCAAAGACACTGGAATTTATTATTATATGACACTGATATATCCTCCATCATTCCCAATCGATGTCTTTTTTCATTTCGGAAAGGTAGAAATCTGGGTAGCACATTCAGTCATTACAAACATGGACATGATACAGATAATCCTGAACCAATCCAAACCACCTTAACAGGTTCCATTCTTATGGGTTGTCATCCCTGTGGACATTGCATTAATTGCAACAAAATATCTAAAACCAAAGAATTTACCAGCAGAAATTCTTCCACTGTATATGAGATAAAATTTTTTGCCAATTGCAGCTCAGATTGGCTTATTTACTGAGCTACATGTTCATGTGGAGCCTTTTATATAGGTCAAACATCCAGGCCACTCAGATTGAGAATTTCTGAACACATCAGCAACATCAAAAAAGGCAGAATTAACAATGCTTTATTTAAACATCAAGTATCACATCCTTCAGCTTCCTTTATGTTTACCATTATTGATATCATTCGGGGTAAAAAATCTAACAAAACGGGTTGGCATGCATTATTAAATTCAAAGGAGAAAAAATGGATTGTTAAGTTGGGTGGTCTCTTTCCACCCGGGTTGAATGATAAGTTTTAGGTTGAACCAATCAGATTTGTTTGCAGCCTATTTAAATGACAGCTTTGAGCATGCTTATTTCACACTGAAGAAGGCTGTGTATAGATCACCAGCCGAAACCGGGCTGTCCTCATGTACTACCAATAAATAGTATTCAATTGGGTCCTGTTTTGCTGGCTCTTTTTTGGGTTTTTTTTCCCAGTATCTGAGCAATAAAACATGGTCAAAATCACTTTCACATACAGCACCAGGAGGTAAAGTGGCTCTGGTTTTACAACCCCTCAACAAAACTAATTCTGAACTTATTGTCACTATCCACAAAAGGAAAAGACGATAAATATTGTATAAAAATACATAAATAGTAAGCCACACTAAGACCCTCAAAAATGACTGCATCTTCTTAGTAGGGCTAAAATCCTGCAGAGAAAAACAAAAAGAACACGGTAAACCTCCTAGAAAGCCATACTACCAAGCAATCAGTGAAAAATAGCCAGTTAGCAATGGAGCTAACTCTCCTCCATTAACACAAACACATAGTGAAATTAGTCCACGCTCATAGTGCAGGAAAACTAGCAACCTGTAAAGAATTAAACCTATAATACAAAGCTTTACACTATATAAACCTTGCAACATGGAAGCAAGAAGTACATCACATACTGTCCACTTACATTTCTCCAGTAATGAAACCAAACACGAGATGTCATCAATACCACAAACTTTAAATCTGAATCTCCCAAACACAGAAATGTTCATTTACCTGTAATGTACAAGTGTGTAGTCTAAACAAGTCCCATGAATTCTCTGAGCAGCCATCTCATACAATACTGACTGCTTGTCCAGAGGGCTTACGCAGACTTTAAAGAACAGCTTAACCAGCAGAATATCAGCATTATCTGCAAAACTAACTTCAGAATTCAAGTCACCTATAGCAAACAGTGACAGTCATTTGTAATCCCACTGCCACCAACCAGAAATAGTAAACTTATTAAAAAAACAGTATCAATTTAATAAGAAATGTTGCACTAACCTCTTGTCCAACCTTCCCTTATGATTGCGAGTTCCGCAACTAAGCAGAATTCTGTAGAAAGCAACACGCATATTTCAAAAAAACAGCAACAGCATACCTACCCCCCCCTCCCCAAAATTAAGCCAAGCCTTGTCTATATCTAACTTTACTACTCTGTAATGAATGCATGAATAGATTACACTGTTTAACACATTCAGATAAATGCATACATTGGAATGCATAAGACATTTTAACAGCTCAACATTTAAATGTCTCAGTCAATGAAATGAAAGTCAATACCAAGCCAGAAACCAATGCACTTAGCACCTCATCAAGTTGCATATGACCATTTTCACCTCTGCTGGCACTCATTGTTTAATCCAGTATGTCCAAGATCAAAGACACTTAAGAAAGCCAAGGATGACTGTAGCAATTATAAAATAATTAACATGCAAAACCAATTGACTCAGGCTTCTCTCACCACAAACTGAAAATTATGTAACTATTTTTATTTAATTAGTCGATTTTTTTAGTTACTGTAACAAACTACAAGAAACTGAATTTTGCAGTGCAGACTGACATCTGCAGAAAATGATAATAAACCTATGTATACAGTTGTAAGAGCCCTATTTATAGGCTTGTAACACACTTGGAACAGATGTGAAAAAATAATTTCAATGAAAATCAGGGAAACCACAAATAGCTGCCCAAGAGGAAAGCTGAGAAACAAAGGTTGGCATGAGAGGAAACTCATTCATTACAATGACATGCTTTATAAAGCAGGTCAGTAGGAATTGGTGTTGATAACGGCTGACCTGAATGCACATATCAGGATACACAGTTTAGGATATGAGGACTGCCTGGGTCCACATGGGTGGGACAGTAGGAATACAGATGGACAGGCCACTCTAGATGTCTGTCTGGCAAATGGCTTAATAGTACAGGACTTCCTTCTACTAAGGGAAGGAAAATGGGATACAATCAGTGACTGTACATGCATCCCAAGTGAAACAGGAAGCCCACATGCATCCCCAGTGAAACAGGAAGCCCACAGTAAAAAAAACACTGGTTGCCACAATCAGTTGCAAGAAGGCTTCCAAGATCAACATAGACCAGGCGGTAGACCTAGAAGATGACTGGAGAGAAATCACAACAGTACTAGGAATTGCTTAGCACTCTAGCACCTCAAGAAGAAGAGGAAATAAGTGGAGTTGAAAAGGACTGGAGTGGAGTCCCCCAGGGTTCAGTCCTGGGTCCTCTCCTGTTTGGTATCTACTTTTCTGAAGTCCAGGCCAACACAAAGGGATTCTGGCTGACAAAGTCCACAGATGATTGCAAGTTAGGAGATATTATTAACTCCCTAAGTGATGTTGACATCCTATGGAAAGGCCTCACTGAGACCAACAACTGATGTCAAAACCATGGCCTTAAGCTCAATGCCAAAACACATGTCATCATCCCCTTTGGGAAAAACCTAGTTCCCATGAATTACCACATCGATGGTAGTCCACTGAACACAGAAGGCATTATAAGAGATCTGGGAACACAGGTTGACAGCAACCTCCCTTTTGACCACCACATTGCCATTGTGGTCAGAAAGTCCTTCTATGTGGCACATTTCATTACTAAGGGTTTTGCAACCAGGAAGAAAGAGGTCATTGTCTCCCTCTACTCTTCCCTCATTAGGCCAATCATCGAGTACAATGCCCCATTTGTCATGTACCTCACTAGACACCTGCAACAACTGGAGATGCCACAAATATACCTCACAAAGAGGATCCTAGGAGTTAAACACTTGGACAGACTAAAAAAACTCCAACTATTCTCTGTCTCATATCGCATACTTAGAGGCAATCTCTGTTTGACTTACAAAGCCATGTCTGACCCAGCCCTGTTGGAAATGCTACATCTGAAGAAATCTCAATCCCTCCACACCACACAGTCCAGGGACCTCAACCTCATTACTACAATCAACAGAACGTGCTGGAGGGACAGGTTCATAACCCAGACACTACCCATGCTATGGAATAGACTTTGTATACATGTCAAACAGAGCACCTCAATGGTCCTCTTCAAGAGAAATCTTGATGAATGAATGGGAAATAGAAAATTCACCCCGGGGATCACTCCAGTGGCTCTACTTGATAGAGGCACTGGGAACTAAGGTCAGGTGGCACAATGCCAGAGTAATCCTATGGGCTAGGCTTGTAAAGGCTCCAGGGCCATTAGCCTAGTACACACCTATGAACCTATAAACCCTCCTAGATATGGGCAGTCATTAAGATCTTGGTTTTAGTCTAGATCCTTTATATTGGGTTTCTCCAATATTATATTGGGTATAACTGGCTAGGCTTCTAAAGACCTTTGGGTCAATAGCCTAGTAACCACCCATGAACCTATCAAATACCAAGAGTATTCTTGCTTTCAGTCATCTAATCTTTAGAGATGATAATCTTACTTGAGTGTTGGCACACTCTCAGACTGCACTGCATTTTTTTCAGGATAACTGTTACCATATCCCTAAGAATTTGGTGGGGGAGGTAATTAGGATGAAGCAAGCTCAGCAGCAGGTGGCCAAGAGTAATTACATGTAGACATTAATTTGCCATTACAGAGCTGGAGGTCTTCCTGGATATACAAACAGAAGGCAAACAAGGTACTCCAAACTCGGATTGGACAACATGTGTCTAGTTCAGGCAGGCAGCAATCAGCAAAAAGGGTGTGGTGAAGAATAATTGGACATTTTACACTATGCTGCTTTCACAGTGGGGTCCATTCAAGAGACTGGCACTCGTAACAGGACCAGTACCAGTGTGGATACAAATTAATTCAAATTATCAGTGGGCATTTGAGAATAGCAGCTAATAAACACCCTCAGCACAGGTAATTATGTGGCTTACACAAGGGAACTACAACAGTTTAGGGACAATAGGAAGATGCAAGGTTGTGCAGTTGTATGGCTCATAGCAGTTAAACAATGAAGGCACACACCATGCTACTGTTTGAGGATGAATAAAACAAGTTAAAGGTAGCATTATACCTGGCAAGCTATCAGCTGGCTGCAGAAAGGCATGGGGAGATAGTGCGAGCCTTATGGGACAGACTCCAAAATATATGTAATCAGTAATACAACAGATTGTTTTTCATAGCCTGTTGTTTATCAGCCCATGTGGAACAATTAGCTGGTCAAATTTAGAATACTCTAATGATAAATATGAGCAACCTATGATAAACCAAAAGGTGAAGAACCAGTGGCTGGCTCCATCCTCAGGGGCCACAGAATGGAATGTAGTACAATGCCTATAGCATTACCAAACACTGTGCCTACAATGCAGAAGCTCACTCACACAGTTTCATCATAGACTGGTACTTAAGAAGGAGCAGCTTTCTGTGATGAGAAGGGTAACCTGCTTACCCAGCTTCAGGTTAGGTCTGTACTGAAGAAAACAGTGGAATGATGAAACTTGCACCACAAAAATATTCCATATGCTCAGTTAGATTCCCCGCTCATTTAGCATAGCGGCAGCTTCTCATGTGCAGTGGGAAAGGACATCATGGGTGAACATAAATAAATTTGGAAGATGGAAGTACAATGCTTATGAAACTTAGCTGAAATATAACCTCTTCCACCACACCTAACATTGTTGTCTTTTATTTGCAGAACCTGAGTGTTACCTGTAAGACACACATTGTGCCTTCCAACATTACCTTTTGTTGACTGTAGCTTCCTGCATGTTTGATTACCTGGTACGTTGCTGGTGCTCGTCCATGTGAATGGAAACACCTGTCTTATATATATCACCTGCTAGAACATGCTGACTACCTGTGATGTACTGTAGTACCAAAGGTATAGCATGTAAAATTTGTGTTAAAGCGCAAATTATGATATTTACACTGAGGCCACACAGTTTGCTGAGCTGTACACCCTTCCAAAATCCTTACTGTTGCCTACTATTCATGGTGATACTTACATCAAGGGTTCAAATGGCATTTTTTTACATGTGCAGTTCTTGATCTGTATGCTAATCTTCAGCAGACAGAGTAATGTCCATCAGCAGGGTACATCGCTCATTCCACCCTGCTTGACTTCTTACAGCTATGCAAAACACACACCACCATGAACACCCACAACAAAGACTGTAATCTCTTATAGACACAGAAATAGAACATGGCTGGCACAAAAGATTTCAATCCCAAGGAATGCTATACTTACAGAATAGACTTCCTATGCATGTTAAGCAATACTACACTGGTCTGTATTCAGTAGTATTCTGAATAAATAGCCAGGAAATCATATCATGCGTTCCGGCCCCAAAATCTGGACAATACCAAGAAAGGAGGGGGGGTATCCATATTCATCAAGGACACCCACACCTCAAGACTGGTGGCAACGCACGATGCATCGGAGACCATCCAGGTGCAATTAACCATAGGCAAGACTGCTCTGCAAATTGTAGCATGTTACAGGCCACCCTCACAAACTCAGGAACCTCACATGGCCTTCCTGAAAACACTAGAGGGGATAAATGTATCACCAAACACCATCATACTAGGTGACTTCAATTACCCTAATATAGACTGGGAACACTACTCAAGCCCAAACACCCTAGCCCAAAAGTTCCTGGAATTCATAAACTCAAATGCCATGGAACAACTAGTCACCATCCCCACAAGAGGAGATAACATACTTGATCTCATCATCACGAACATGGGAGCACAATGTTCAACACCGGAGGTGTACCCCTCACTGGTGAGATCAGACCACAAACTAATCTCGCTGGAGGTCCTCATCCCACCCCCACCTGAAATAAAAAAGACCACAGTAAAGAACTTCTCAAAAGCCGACTTCACACTTCTAAAGACTAGTGTGGTCTCCTTTAAGGCCCCGAGCCGGCGGAAAACAGTACTCAAGCCGCTGAATCACTTACAAATGCCTTCTACCAGCACCTGCAGGACTGCATGGATAAGGCAATCCCAAGCAAAACAAAGACTCTTTGTACCAAAGGCAAGCATCCAGTCTGGTGGACCCCAGCCATAAACAAACTCTACAACAAAAGGAGGAAGCTACTACAAGATAGAGCAAAATCCTTAAAAGGTAAGACACCCTTGATCACTATAAGTAAAACTAAGAGCTCTCATAAAATCATCCAAAGCAAATTTCGAGAGAAAAATAGCTAAAGACTCAAAAGACAATCATAAGGCCTTCTTTAGCTATGTTAGAAACCTGGGAGGAAACTCCCAGATATGCTCAGAGCTAGTTCAAAATGATGTGAAGATTACTGATCCTACAGACATTGCCAACATACTGGCTGACAGGTTCAGTGCAAACTTCTCCCCTCCCCAAAGGAGAGATATCTATACCAAACGATTGCAGCCCCCAAACATCTCCAGCCCAAGTGAGAACTGCTCTCTCCAAAGCAAAAACACAGCATCCATGGGACCTGATGGTGTCCCGGCTGTGTGCTCCATGAACTCAATGAGGAATTAAACCCACAGCTAGGACAGCTGTTTAATCAAAGTCTTACCTCTGGATACGCACCCAGGAGTGGCGCACTGCAACTGTGGTACCACTTCACAAAGGCGGTGCCTCCACCGACCCTGGAAATTACCGCCCATTAGCTTGACAAGCCTTATCTGCAAAGCCATGGAGAGGATCATAATGGACCTCATAAATAAAGACATAGGAATTTGCAGACTTTGGATCCAACCCAGTTTGGCTTTGTCAAAGGCAGATCATGCCTTTAAACTTGGTTGACTTTTTCAAACAGTCACCAAAGCCATTGATGAGGAAAGGCAGTCCATACAGCCTACCTCGATCTGGCTAAGGCCTTCGATACAATACCCCATTCGGGTATCATTGAAAAACTCATCAGCTTAAATGTCAACCCATACATCACAAGATGGGTTGCAAACTGGCTGAGTGACAGAACCCACAGGGTCAGAGCTGCTGGCGCCATGTCAGACTCAAAGCCTGTCACAAGTGGTGTCCCACAGGGCTCAGTCCTGGGCCCACTCTTGTTTGGCATCTACTTTTCCGAAGTACAAGCAAACACAGGAGGGTTATGGCTGACAAAGTTTGCAGATGACTGCAAACTGGGCGCCATAGTAGAAAACACATCTGACACAGATATCCTTCAGAAGGGTCTCACAGAAACGGATAACTGGTGCCAGAGCCACGGCCTAAAGTTAAATGCCAAAAAATGCATAGTCATACCCTTCGGGAAAAACAAGGTTACCCCTAGCTACCAAATAGGTGGCAATCCACTGAGCACAGAAGAAGTTATCAGGGACCTGGGGACCCAGGTTGATAGTAGTCTGTCATTCGACACCCATGTAGCTAAAGTAGTTAGGAAGACCTTCTACATTGCCCACCTTATCATGAAGGGATTCTCATCTAGATCAAGGGAGGTCATAGTCTCCCTTTACTCATCACTCATCAGACCAATGATTGAGTACAATGCCCCATTCGGAATGTATCTGACCCGACACTTGCAGCAGCTGGAGAGGCCACAAAAGTTCCTCACCAAAAGGATAAAGGGTCTCAAAAATCTGTCCTATGCTGCCCGACTGAAAGAACTCCAGCTCTATTCAGTCGCCACCGCTTGCTCAGAGGTGACCTTTGCCTAACATACAAGGCCATGTCAAACCCAGATTTGATGAATATGCTTCACCTCAAAAAATCTAGATCCATCAGAGCCACAAGGGCGGGAGACTTAAACCTTGACACGGCTATTAATAGGACGTGCTGGAGGGATAGATTCATCACCCAAAGACTCCCTATGCTGTGGAACAAAATCCCGGTACATGTGAGGCAGAGCACCTCGCTGGCCTTGTTCAAGAGAAATCTTGACCAATGGATGGGAGATCGCAGATATACCCCAGGGATTACCTCAGTGTCACTGCTCGACAGAGGCACAGAAAAATAATGGGTATAGTTCCCCATACTAAAGGGGTGGCCTAAGCCACAAAACGATGGGCTAGGCTTGTAAATGCCCTCGGGCAGATAGCCTAGTATGAACCTATGAACCTATGAACCTATAAATCTTCTTTGGGATATATAGCATAGCGCTTCTTGACCATGGAGTTTAACTCACTCAACAGTGCTCAGAGATACCTGGCTATGCTTCTCAATGGTCTTGAAGCGCATGCCTAGTATATACCTATGACCTTATCAACCCAATATATAATTACCAAATATCTTATACATGTGCATGCTGCATATACAATATATATGCAGACAAATACATCACTTTATCGATTAATGTATTTCTATAATCCATGTCTCTTGAATGGCATTACTGCATAGTTTAGTTTACACACTGTACTATTTTTCCTTTCAGAATATCCCCCACTGCATTTTTTGTCCTGTAAGGGTACCAACTATATACACACATAACAAGGTACCTGTAAACAAGCATTTAACTGTTTACTTTAAGAAGTAAAGAAAACAACAAATAAATGTGTGTTGTACTCTCCAAAGTACCATGAATGAAACTGTGTTGTACTCTCCCAAGTACCATGAATGAAACTGTTGTACTCTCCAAAGTACCATGAATGAAACTGCGTTGTATTCTGCAAAGTACCATGAATGAAACTGTGTTGTAAGTAGAATGCTAATGCAGGAAAGTAAAACAGTGGAATGAAAGGTAGAAATACAAAACATCACAATATCCCAGACTTCCAAATGCTCCACATCTGTAGTAAAAAGCAAATAAATGAAGGCAAAACACTACACTAGAACAACACTAAGCAATAGGTAACACATCCCTAAAAAGATTCAAGCCATCTGTTAAAGAACTCTTGCAACATGGTCAAAAATTCAACCCTAGTCCCTCTCCCAAAAACCTATCAATCAAATCTGCAATAGAATTAATCTCTTATTTCACAGATAGCATAGTGTTGTTGACCAATGATTCATAGGTTCATAGGTTTATAGGTTCATACTAGGCTATCTGCCCTGGGGCATTTATAAGCCTAGCCCGATTGTGTTTGGCTTACGCCACCCCTTGATTTGAGTATACTGTGCCCTTTTTAAAGTTTAGTTTACTGTGCCTCTGTCTAATAGTGACATGGAAGTAATCCCCGGGACAAACCTACGATCCCCCATCCACTCATCAAGATTCTTCTTGAAGAGAGTCAGTGAGGTGCTCTGCCTAACATGAATTGGAATTCTATTCCAGAGCGAAGGGAGCCTCTGGGTTATGAATCTGTCCCTCCAGCATGTTCTATTTATTTCTGTGGTGAGGTTCAAGTCCCTCGAGCGCGTGGCTCTAAGGGATTTAGATTTACTGAGGTGGAGCATGTCCACTAATTCTGGGTTGGACATAGCTTTATATGTCAGGCATAGATCGCCTCGAAGTAGGCAGTATGCAACTGAGTAGAGCTGGAGTTATCTGTCTCTGCGAGACCTTTTTGAAGGATGTTTGTGTCAGCTGGAGAATCGATTATGGCGCCCAGTTTGCAGTCATCTGCGAATTTGGTGAGCCATAGTCCTCCCACGTTGGCCTGTACCTCAGAAAAGTAAATACCAAACAAGAGAGGTCCCAGGACAGAACCTTGTGGGACGCCACTTGTGACCAGTTTTGAGTCTGACATGGCTCCAGCAACTCTGACTCTGTGGGTTCTGTCTTTGAGCCAGTTTGCGACCCATCTTGTGACATAGGGGTTTATATTTAGGCTGGATAGCTTATCTATGATGCCCGAGTGGGGTATTGTGTCAAATGCTTTTGCGAGGTCCAGATAGGCTGTGCGGACTACCTTCCCTTCATCTATGGCCTTGGTGACTGTTTCAAAGAAGTTGACCAGGTTAAAAAGGCAGGATCTGCCCTTGACAAAGCCAAATTGGGTAGGATCTAGTGTCTGTAGGTCCCCAATGTCTTTGTTTATGAGTTCCATGATGATCCTCTCCATAGCCTTACAGACTAGGCTAGTCAGGCTTATGGGGTGATAGTTTCCAGGGTCCGCAGAGGCGCCACCTTTGTGGAGTGGGACCACTGTTGCTGTACACCATTCTTTGGGTGCATATCCTGTAGTGAGGCTGAGATTGTACAGCAGTTTTACTTGAGGGATTAGTTCTTCTTGGAGTTCATGTATGACGCAACACTGGACGCCATCTGGTCCCATGGAAGCTGTGTTTTTTGCTTTGGAGAGGGCAGCCTTCATTTGAGCATCAGAGATGTTTGGGAGGCTGCACTCTGTCGGGATAGATACTTGCTCTTTTGGGGGGGGGGTGGAGAAGATTGCACTGAACCTGTCTGCCAGGATATTGGCGATGTCTGTGGGTTCAGTGTATTTTTTGTCGCTTAGAATCAACTCAGAACAAGTCTGGGAGTTGCATCCCAGGTTCCTAACATAACTGAAAAAAGCCTTATGATTGTCTTTAGTGTCCTGTGCAATTTTTCTCTTGAAGCTGGCCTTGAAGGATTTTATGAGGGATTGTAATTTTTTGTTAGTACTGATCAGAGATGCCTTCCCTTTTACGGATTTTGCTCTATCATGTAGTAGCTTCCTCCTTCTGTTGTACAGTTTATTTATGGCTGGGGTCCACCAGACTGGATGCCTGCCTTTGGATGATTGGGTCTTGATTTTGTTTGGGATAGCATGATCCATGCATTCCTGGAGATATCCATAGAATGCGTTTATATAGGATTCTGCAGTTTGGGCCGTAGTTTCCACTGGCCCTGGTTCCTTGAAGGATTCCACTTCGGTTTTGAGAAGTGTGAAGTTCGCTTTTGAGAAGTTTTCACTGTGGTTTTCTGGGCTGGGGGTGGGGTCGGGATGTGGATATCCAGTGAAATTAATTTATGGTCTGATCTTACCAATGAGGGATATACTTCTGGTGTGGAGCATAGAGTCCCCATGTTGGTAATGATCAGGTCTAGTATGTTGTCCCCTCTTGTGGGAGTCGTGACTAGTTGTTCCATAGCATTTGAGTTTATAAATTCCAGGAACCTTTGGGCTAAGGTGCTGGGGCTTGAGTAATGCTCCCAGTCTATGTTTGGGTAGTTGAAGTCACCCAATATAATGGTGTTTGGAGAGATATTCATGTTCTCCAATGTTTTCAGGAAAGCCGAGTGGGATTCCTGACTTTGAGAGGGTGGTCTGTAGGATGCTATAAACTGAAAAGCAGTCTTGCCCACTGTCAGTTGCACACGGATGGTCTCCGATACTTCGTGCAATGCCACTAACCTAGAGGTGTGGATATCCTTGATAAATATGGAAACTCCCCCCTCCTTTTGTGGTTCGGTCCAGGTTTTGGGGCCGAAAAGCATGATATGAGGTATAACCTGGTAGTGCTGGGGTGCTCTCTGGAGCCTTGAACCAGGTTTCTGTCACTGCACAGATATCGATGTTCTCCATACTGAGGAGAGCTTTGAGTGCATGCATCTTGAGGTTAAGACTTCTGGTGTTTAGCAGCATTACCCTTAGTTTCTTGTTCCTTGTGCTGTCTATGGAGGTGGGTTTGACTTTTGAGCCTTGCCTAAAAAAGGCACTATGGGGGTGGCAAGAGCCTTTGCCAATATCCAAAAGCCCAGGGGTGACAGGTGCAAGCCGTCCCTAGCAAAGCAACATGGCTTGTCGAGCATGTCATCCCAGGCTGACAGACACTGGATCCCCTTTAAATGACACCAAAATTTTAGCCAATTGTTAACTCGATCATTTTGTCTTTATACTGTGGCATCATTTTAGGTGAGGGAAAGATGCTGCTCAAGGTCAGGATCATACCGGCCTGGGATACATGATCAGAGAGCTCCTCTATGTCTCTTTTCATGTAGTCGAGGGAGGTACGTCTCAGGTCATTCACGCCAGCATGTACAATGACTGAGTCATATTTGCATTTGCTTTGGAGTGACCTGAGTGCTTGCGTTATGTGGCAGATCCTAGCACCCGACAGGCAGCTCACTGTGACCTTCTCTTTATTCAGCCTGGTGAGCGGGACGTCAGTGTGTCTGACAATAGAGTCACCTATTACAAGAGTATCAGGTGTGTTATTCAGCCTTAAGGGCTGTGACTGCTTGGCACACTGACTTTGTGTGCTATGTGTTGTACGTGTTTTGTTTTGGGGTAGCATTTGCTTGGATGTCTGCTTTGGAGGTCTCTGTTGCTTAGGTAGATTTGTATTTAGAGCCTCCGAGCATGTTTTGTGTTTTTATGTGTTTGGTTTGCTGTTGTGGTGGGTCTATGTGATACTGGAATTGTGTTGTGTGAGGTTACCTTCTCCTCCTGACTGGTTACACCAGTTTTGAGATGAGAGAGCTCAGCCTCCAGTTTGGCTATATGGTTGCATCTCTCACATATATTTGAACCTGTTTGGAGGAGGAGAGAGTTGTCCGTGTACATGAGACAGTTGTAACATTGCCTCAAAATTCCCAGATTCACCAGCTGGACTGGAGAGGAAACCATTTACTGACCTTTGGACATGCTAGAGTAATATAGGGAACTGAATTAAAATGGACCAATAGGGGACAAGGTAATCGTAGAGAGTATAAGAGTAAGTAGTGCTTATGGTTTATTAGTGCTAACTTGTAAAATTACTTATTTGGACCAGTGAGGGGCCTTAGAATGAGAATATGGTGTTTAATTTGAGAGATAGAGCAGTTCTAATGGAAAAATTGAAGAGCAGACTTTGTGGAGCCAGGAATAGTTTAAACCCAATTAGGCGGCGCTGCCCGATGTTGCGCTATGCGCAAAAATGCACAAAAACGCGCAAAAGAGGGTTTTAAGAGAGGGAGATCAAGGAGTTAGGAATTGACACAAAATGGCCAATAAAACTACAGTTTCAAGGCAGTAACCACTCCCACAGGGGCAGGCAGGCTGCTCAATGTTTATCACTGCCACTGATGAACACAGAGACTTCCCTTTAGCCCAAGCAAACAATGGCCTCCAAGAAACTTACAAACAGTTCAGAACAGCAAATCTGTAACTGAACTTTTTTAAATCTCAGAAAAGTGGAAAAAAGCAAGATTTTTTTTTTGTTTTTTTTTAAGGAAAGCAGAGTTTCACAAGTATCAACAAGTTAGAACAGTGCAGTAAATGACCCCACACTTGAGTGCTAGGCCAGAGACAGATAAAATGCAAGTTTTAAGAAAAAAATTCACGCATCTATTCCCAACCCTGCCCAATAGCCATATATCATTACGCCTTGTTTCATCGTCATACCAGTGCTCTTATTTGATATAAAACAAATCAAACCATGCTCAGCTTCAGCTGATGACCTTCCAAATGTGTACCTTAAAATAGCACCCAATAGCATTGCCCATCTTGTCTCAGTCCTTATAAATAGGTCAGTCTAGGAATTCCATATTCCCTTTCTTTGGAAGCAATCACATATTTTCTATCTATACAAACTATGAAATTCAACAGACATCACTAACCTTAGACCTAAAGCGACCTTTGGTTCATGTGCGAATAGCAGGCTAATTGCCCTGAAGTCAGAATCAAACTGTGTACTCTGTGCTTATGAGGTGAAAAAAAATTAATCATCATGCTAAACCCACCATCTCTGAAATACTGGCAAAACATGGCTTCCATACCTCCCATATAACCAACACTGCACCTCTAACCCTCGTAGGTACTGTTAATAAAGAAAGAGATAATGACAAACTAGTACCCCCCCCCCCCTTATTTCTATACTGGTCTAAAACCTTCAAGACAATTTTCCACTGCAAATATCTGCTTCAAATGTCCCCATTAGGCCTATCACAGAGTACCCTTCTATGGTTCAAGAGCTATTTCTCCAATAGATATCAGTTAGTAAAATGGCACTCCACCCTCTCGCCATACCTCCCAGTCACCATGAGTGTACCACAAGTCTCTATCCTTGGTCTCCTTCTCTTTAACACACTAGCACCCCCCATTGATCCACACAACAGGCTTCACTACTACAATACACTGATGACTTCACACTCATACGTGTATCAGATAACTTGGCATACCTCCAAAAAAGTACTCATAAAGCTGTAAGAGACACTGAAACATGGCTTTGTAACTTACAACCCATGGTCACCCCCCCCCCCCAAATACTACTGTTTTCCCCAGAGCTCCCTCATGAAAAACAACATTTAAAATCCTCTCACTTAATAATACCCCATCTGAAATCACTTCTAATAGCAAATAATGAGGGAGGACAGTGAATGATTTTAAGTAATAAATAATAATAATAATAATAATAATAGTAATGATAAAAGTGGATGATGACCACTAAGTTTGCAGATGACTGCAAGCCAGGAGCAGTCACTGAATCCTAAAATGGCTTGGCCATCCTGCAGGGAGGCTTGTCTCAAATAAATAACTGGTGTCAAAATCATGGTCTGAAACTAAATTCCCAAAAATCCATTATTGTATCTTTTGGGAAGTCATGTACCCCTGGGAACTACCACACTGACAATACGCCCCTAAGACTTGACGCAGTTGTTCAGGATTTGGGAACTTATGTGGACAGGGACTTAAATTTTGACTAACAAGTATCTATTGTTGTAAGAAAGTCCTTCTATATTGTACAGACTATAAACAAAGGGATTGCGTCTAGATCTAGGGATGTCTTTGACTCCCTTTACTCAGCCTTGATTAGGCCAATCATGGCACATAATGTCCCCTTTGGCATGTATGTGTTTAGACACATGCAACAACTGGAGCTCACACAAACATACCTTACTGAAATTATACAAGGCCTAAACAACAGGTCCTACATGGACTGACTGAAACCCTTGTCAGTCTAGCAGTATCCTACAGACTCCAAAGATGTGACCTGTGTCTGGCATAGAAAGCATCCGCTGACCTATTACTAATGGATCTACTGCACATCAGTAAGTCAGTTGTCATCAGAAATGCTTTTCCTAGGCATTTAAACCTCTTCTGCAACATTAATAGAACAGTTTGGAGGGACAGGTATATTTCACAGAGGATACCACTGATGTGGAACAGACTCCCCATCCACATAAAACAAAGTTCCTCCTTGTCCATTTTCAAGTGCGACCAAGGTATATGGAAGGGAAACAGAAAATTTATCCCAGAACTTCCCCATGCACTACAAATGGGCAGATGCAACTCCTAAATGCTTTATCACATGGATGAGTCCACTCAAATTATGTATGGTATGATCCCAGTTATTCTCATTGGGGTAATATTTAATTATCAACATTGGGACAGGTAAGGCCAGTCTATAACCTATTGGGAACACAAAAACAGAAATTAGCTAGATAAAGTTGTCAGCAAGAGCAGCTATCTTAGTACTTACCTTACCTATGAACCTATAATCTTACATTTGAAATGTGCTTACAAAAATGCATAGGAAACCTCAACAAAAACTTGGAATGCTTTAGAGATCCAGAAACATTCTCACCAACACAACTAAAGCTACAGTCACCACAACTTAGCATCTGCCCTCACTAGTTTATGGAGCACCCATTCTTACTAACTTCCAGGCAGCACCAAACTTAAAATATTAGAGAAGTGCCTCATAGGATGCGCAGTAGCAAATCCCACCCTAAACACGTCTCCAGGCCAACAATTCCTGAAACTGGCTGAATATTTATTCATGGGGTGAAGTGCAGACATGAATATTGATGAATAGGCTCTGTGGGTGTGACAAGAGCACAGGAGTGGGTTTTTGTTTCTATGTTTTTTTTTTTTTTTATTTTAACACAACTGTCACTTTTCATTCATGCAATCAGGCAGAGGTTACACCACAAAACAGTTTCTCTAAACTGTATTGAGTGTTACAGTATACTGAGTGTTAACATTTTACCGGCTGAATATTTTATAAGAAACGGTAACAGCACCGTTGCACAGCATTTGTTCAGAGCTTAACTTGTCACCTGTCTTTCAAGCATCCACCTGTGTAATGAAGCAGGGGGTGGGGGTGCAGCACCCCCACAAGGGGGTGCAGGGGCACTTGCCCCCTCCTACAAAAACAAGGACTGACAGTAATAATTACTTCCTGTTAATCACCAATGGCTGCTTGATGGGGTTGGAGCTTGTTTCGTGCGTGAATATTAAGCAGTTTCCAGTAAAAAAAAAAGAAAAACATGACATGATATGCGAATTAGCATGCCTGCCAGTCATTGTGCATTTCCACCCCCATTTTCCCTGTCAGTCACTGGTGACACAACCATACCTGTGCAGAACTAAGTGCGAGGTACTTGTCTAATATAATGCCACACCACAAGTAAACTTTGAGCAATACTATAACAAAGTGACTAAATTTGCAGCAAATGCCCCTTTCAAAACCCACTACTGTATAGTACAGAAAGTCTAAATTGGTTAGAACTAACCCATTAACTAACATATACAGAGCTTCTTCCCACCTACGACATTAGCCAGCAACCATCTGCTTGTCTAATACTAAATGAATACCATTCTATACAACTATGTTCATACTCCATCAGTATGACTCAGTGAGGAAAAACCTTTCTGTTCGCATCCCTATCAAATCTGCAGGGGAGGATCTATATTTATACCATGCTTTTAAGGCCTGGGAATCCTTATCTATCTCCATTAGATCAATACCCTCCCTCCAGTCCTTCAAAACCATTCTGAAATAGTTCTTAGCCAAAATGTGTCTCTGTTTTTGCTCAACCTCAGGATAACAATATTTGTAAATATGAACAAGTTCCTATTCATATCTTATACCTCCTTAGTCCCCCTTTTAACTCACTTCCTAAGTTTATCTAGATATGTAATAACTTATCACTTCCTTGACTTCATATTACAATTCATGTATGTATTATACTAGTTTGCCTTTAACTTCTAAAAACTGTCTAAAACTTCTCTAATAATTACATTTTTGTTATATAAGCTGTCTTTGTTTTTAACTAATTTTGTTGCATTATGTCCAGTTTGGTATAATTAAACTGTAGATGCTTTGTTTTATTTTTTAGGCATTTAAAACTGTTTTCAAAATGCTTTTGAAATACTGTTGAACTTTTCTCCATGGACCTCCAATAAAAATGGATACCTACCCAGTTAGACTCTCCCGGTAGTCAGACGTCAGACAACCATCATGCTTGACCTCATCCTTACAAATATTTCCTCTGCCTTCACCCCAGTAATAAAATATAATGTATTATATTATATCATATCATATTATATTATAATATAAATCTTGTGATTGCAACAAGAATCCAAATGAAAACCAAGAAAAAATTATACACAGATAAGGACATCTGTAGAAATAAGTGGCCACTCATACCACAACAGAAATCATCAGACTGAAAAAATACGAAAGCAATATTACTGGTCATTAATTACTCCATACTGTTCAACTATCCCTGATTTGGCCTCATATTATTATTATAGGTGCCTTCTACGGGCACCTTCAAGAATGCATGGATCATGCAATCCCAAATAAAACCAAGATCCATTCCCCCAAAGGCAGGCGCCCAGTGTGGTGGACCCCAGCCATAAACAAACTTTACAACAGGAGGAGGAAGCTACTACATGACAGAGCAAAATCCCTAAAAGGGAAGGCATCTCTGATCAGTACTAGCAAAAAACTACGATCACTCATAAAATCATCCAAGGCCAACTTTGAGAGAAAAATCGCAAAAGACACAAAAGACAATCACAAGGCCTTCTTTAGCTATGTTAGAAACCTGGGTGGAAACTCCCAGATATGCTCAGAGTTAGTCCAAAATGACACAAAATGCACTGAACCCACTGACATTGCCAACATTCTGGCAGACAGGTTCAGTGCAAATTTCTCCTCCCCCCCCCCCAAAAGGAGAAATAACTATCCCAGCAGAGTGTAGCCTCCCTAACATCTCAGATGCCCAGGTGAGAGCTGCCCTCTCTAAAGCTAAAAACACAGCATCAATGGGACTGGACGGTGTCCTGGGCTGAGTGCTACATGAACTCCAAGAGGAACTAAACCCACACATAAGGCTGCTGTTTAATCTTAGCCTTACTACAGGATACGTACCCAAAGAGTGGCGTACGGCAACAGTGGTCCCACTTCACAAAGGCGGTGCTTCTACGGACCCTGGAAATTACCGCCCCATAAGCTTGACGAGCCTGGTCTGCAAAGCTATGGAGAGGATCATTATGGAACTCATAAACAAAGACACTGGGGACCTACAGACATTGGATCCTACCCAATTTGGCTTTGTCAAGGGCAGATCCTGCCTTTTGAACTTGGTCGACTTTTTTGAAACAGTCACTAAGGCCATTGATGAGGGTAAGGCAGTTCACACAGCCTACCTTGACCTTGCAAAAGCCTTTGACACAATACCCCACTCGGGCATCACAGACAAACTCACCAGCTTAAATGTAAACCCATATGTCACAAGATGGGTTGCAAACTGGCTCAAGGACAGAACCCACAGGGTCAGAGTTGCAGGAGCTATATCAGACTCTAAGCCAGTCACAAGCGGTGTCCCACAGGGCTCAGTCCTGGGACCCCTCTTGTTCGGCATTTATTTTTCCAAGGTACAGGCAAACATAGGAGGATTGTGGCTGACAAAGTTCGCAGATGACTGCAAACTGGGCGCCATAATTGATACTCCAGCGGACACAAACATCCTTCAGAGAGGCCTCATAGAAACGGATAATTGGTGCCAGAGCCATGGCTTTAAGCTGAATGCCAAAAAATGTATAGTCATACCCTTTAGGAAAAACAAGGTACCCACAAATTACCACATAGGTGGTAATCCATTAAGTACGGAAGAAGTAATCAGGGACCTAGGGACCCAGGTTGACAGTAACCTCTCATTTGACGCTCACATTGCCAAAGTGGTTAGGAAGACCTTCTATATTGCCCACCTTATCATGAAGGGTTTCACATCTAGATCAAGAGAGGTCATTGTGCCCCTGTACTCTTCTCTTATCAGGCCAATGATTGAGTACAATGCCCCATTTGGGATGTATCTTACCCGACACCTGCAGCAGTTGGAAAGACCCCAAAAGTTCCTTACCAAGAGGATAAAGGGTCTTAAACATCTGTCATATGCTGCCCGACTGAAAAAACTCCAGCTCTATTCAGTCGCATACCGCCTACTCAGAGGTAATCTGTGCCTGACGTACAAGGTCATGTCCAATCTGGAATTAATGGACATGCTCCACCTCAGAAAATCCAAATCCATCAGAGCCATGAGAGCAAGAGACTTAAACCTCAACACAGAAATAAATAGGACGTACTGGAGGGACAGATTCATAACCCAAAGGCTCCCTACACTCTGGAACAGAATCCCAATCCATGTTAGGCAGAGCCCCTCACTAACTCTATTCAAGAGAAATCTTAACGAGTGGATGGGAGATCGTAGGTTTACCCCGGGGGTCATCTCTGTGTCACTACTAGACAGAGGCACAGTAAACTAAATCCTAAAAGGGCGTAGTATTCTCATCCTAAGGGGTGGTGAAAGCCACACACACTCTGGCTAGGCTTATAAATGCCCTAGGGCAGATAGCCTAGTACGAACCTATGAACGAACCTATGAATGAACATGTTTTCATTTTCTGGGAAATCACTAAAGACTACAGTCAGTCTGTAATGCCAGACATTATAGTTTCATACTTCTTGGTCTTTAAAAAATCCACGTTGTTCAAAATCAAGTTATTATCGTACTAACATGAGTTAGGGTAATATTTAAAAGTTATACCTGATTTTGGACTTGTAAAGACTCTGGCATGGTGGTCATTAGTCTAGTAAAAACCTATGAACCTACTAGTTATGCACAATACATGGCACAACTATACACTGAATAAATCATTCATACTTATTTCTTCCTACATCATATACACCAAATTCAAGATTTGACATAAATAATGAAAGACAATTTAAATAATGTCATACATAAAAACATGTACTAACCTTTAACATCCTTTAGTAGGCTTGTAAGCATGTACCAGAATGTCTCACTGGAGCCATGTTGTGTGCAGCGGACCATTATTTTAATTGAGCCAGAAGGAAAACCTACCCAGTATCTGAGCAAAAAAACATGGACATAATCAGTGCCACATACAGCACAGGAGGTGAAGTGATAACTCTGGTTTCACAACCCTTCAAGAAATCTAATTCTGAACTTATTGTCACTATCTACAAAAGGAAAACACAATAAATATTGCATAAAAATACCTAACTAATAAGCCACACTAAAGCATTCAAGAATGACCATATCTTCTCAGTTGAGCTAAAATTCTGCAGAGCAAAGCAAAAAAAAAAAACATGGTAAACCTCCTAGAAAACCAGACTCCCAAGCAATCAATGAAAAAAATAGCCAGTTAGCAATGTAAATTACACTCCTGCATTAACACAAGCACACACTGAAATTACTGCACACTTAGAGAGCATGAAAACTAGCTACCTGTAAAAAATTAAACCTTTAATACAAACCTTTACACCATATAAACCATGTGACATGGAAACAAGAAGTGCATCAAATGCCTACAGTCTTCTTAAAATTCTACAATAATGAATGCAAACACAAGAGGTGCCATCAGTAACACACAGTTAAAATCAGAATCTCCCAAACATAAAAATGTTCACTTACCTGTAATGTCAGCAAGTCTCATTAATTCTTCGAGCAGCCATCTCCTACAAAACTGATTGCTTCTCCAGATGACCTGTACAGACGCTACAGCAGAGCTTAAACAGCAGAATATTGTCATTATCTGTAAAACTTACTCCAGAATTCAGGTCACCTGTATCAAATCATGACAGTCATTTATAAATCCACTGTCACCAACCACAATTCTTTAAAAAAGTAGTAATTTAATAAAAAAGGCTGCACTAACCTCTTGTCCAACCTTCCATTATGACTGTGAGTTCCACAACTGAGTGGAATTCTGTAGAAAGTGATATACATATTATTTCACGCAACAGTATACCCACCCCAAAAAACTTAACCCAAGCCTTGCCTCTTCACATGATGCACCTAAACAATATCGGACTTTACTACTTTGTAATGAATGCACAAATAGATTACACTGGTTAACACGTTCAGAAAAATATAGACATTGAAATGCATAAGACATCTTAAACAGCTCAGCATTTAAGCCTCTAATGAAATGAAATGAAAGTCAATACCAACCCAGAAACCAATGCACTTATCACCTCATCAAGTTGGAGATGACCATTTTCACCTTTGTTGGCACCAATTGTTTAACCCACTATGTCCAAGATCACACTTAACAGAAATACAAGGACGAGTGTAGCTATTTTAGAACAATTAGCATGCAAACTAATTGACTCAGGCTTATCTTACCACAAACTGAGAATGGTGGGACTATTTTTATATATTTACTCAATGTTTTAAGTAATGCAACAAATTTTAAGAAACAATTTTCAGTGGAGATTGATATCTTCAGCAAGTGATAAAGCTATGTACACAGTTGTAAGAGCCCTGCTTATAGGCTTGGTTGTTTTGCACAAGCTACACTTATTGAACTCTACAGTTTTCACTTTCTGTTTGGAATGATCATCCTGTTCTTAAAACAACTTGTTCAACTATACCAAGCATCAACTAAGTTATTGTAGGTACGGCACAAATAATTCAGCATAGTATAACAAGTACACAGACTCTGTTAAAAATGTTATACAAAGACAACTTACGTGTTCTTTTAAAGCAAATTCAAAACTGGTAAAGGAATCAATAAATGCAGACCTCCAAAACTGTTTTCAGAGGGTGCAAATCAGTTCCAACAAATTCCTTAAATATTTCGGCAACCTCATTATACCAAAGAAGTAAAGACTGGAAGAAAATTTAAGAACCAGTAAATGCACTCAAATTACATTTACAAATAAAAAAAAAATTACATGCACATGACTATATATTATTATCAGACTTCAGTACTTTATTCTTGTTCAGTTTAAATATATAGGCAGTACATAAAATCTGGCTTTAAGTCTTGCTCTTAATTCCACAAATACACCAATAAAAATATTTTTATTGTTTATTACCTTATATAGGTTCATAGGTTCATAGGTTGATACTAGGCCATCTGCCCTAGGGCATTTACAAGCCTAGCCAGAGTGTGTTTGGCTTTCGCCACCCTTTTTAGATTAGTTGACTGTGCCTCTGTATAGTAGGTCACAGAAGATAGCCCATTTAAGGTTAGTTTACCGTGCCTCTGTCTAGCAGTGACACAGAAGAGATCCCAGGGGTAAATTTACGATCCCCCATCCAAACATCAAGATTCTTCTTGAAGAGGGTCATTGAGGGGCTCTGTCTAACATGGATTGGGATTTTGTTCCAGAGTGAGGGGAGCCTCTGGGATATGAATCTGTCCCTCCAGCATATTCTATTTATTTCTGTGCTGAGGTTTAAGTCACTGGAGCGTGTAGCTCTGATGGATTTAGATTTCTTGAGGTGGAACATGTCCATTAATTCAGGGTTGGACATGGCTTTATACGTCAGGCACAGGTCGCCTCTGAGTAGGCAGTAAGCAACTGAGTAGAGCTGGAGTTTCTTTAGCCTAACAGCGTAGGGCATCTGTTTGAGTCCCTTGATCCTCTTGGTGAGGTACTTTTGGGGTCTTTCTAGTTGTAGCAGGTGTCGGGTAAGGTACATCCCAAATGGGGCATTGTATTCAATTATGGGCATGATGAGTGATGAGTAGAGGGGCACAATGACCTCTCTTGATCTAGATGTGAACCCCTTTGTGATAAGGTGGGCTATATAGAATGTCTTTCTAACCACTTTGGCAATGTGATTATCAAAGGAGAGATTGCAATCTACTTGGGTCCCCAAATCCCTAATTACTTCTTCCGTACTTAATGGATTACCACCTATGTGGTAATGTGTGGGCACTTTGTTTTTCCCAAAGAGGATGACTATGCACTTTTTGGCATTTAGCTTTAGGCCATGGCTCTGGCACCAGTTATCCGTCTCTGTGAGACCTTTTTGGAGGATGCTTGTGTCAGCCGGCGAGTTGATTATGGCCTCCAGTTTGCAGTCATCTGCAAACTTTGTCAGCCATAGTCCTCCTGTGTTAGCCTGTACCTCAGAGAAATATATACCGAACAAGAGAGGTCCTAGGACCGAGCCTTGTGGGATGCCACTTGCAACTGGTTTAGAGTCTGACATGGCACCAGCAATTCTGACCATGTGGGGTCTATCCCTAAGCCAGTTTGCAACCCATCTTGTGACATAGGGGTTGATATTTATGTTGGTGAGCTTATTTATGATGCCCAAGTGGGGTATTGTGTCGAAGGCTTTTGCAAGGTCAAGGTAGGCTGTGTGGACTAACTTCCCTTTATCTATGGCCTTGGTGACTGCTTCAAAGAAATCGACCAGGTTCAAGAGGCAAGATTTGCCCTTAACAAAGCCGAATTGGGTAGGATCCAGTGTTTGGAGGTTCCCAATGTCTTTGTTTATGAGTTCCATGATGATACGCTCCATAGCTTTGCAGACCAGGCTAGTTAGGCTTATAGGGCAATAGTTTCCAGGGTCTGTTGTGGCATCACCTTTATGGAGTGGGACCACTGTTGCTGTACACCATTCTTTGGGTACATATCCTGTTGTAAGGCTGAGACTGAATAGTGATTTTAAGTGAGGGTTCAGTTCTTCTTGGAGCTCTTGTAAAACGCAGCCCAGGACACCGTCCGGTCCCATTGATGCTGTGTTTTTTGCTTTGGAGAGGGCAGCTCTCACCTGTGCGTCTGTGATGTCAGGGAGGCTACACTCTGTTGGGATAGTCATTTGCTCATTTGGGGGGGGGGGGGAGTTTGCACTGAACCTGTCTGCCAGGATGTTGGCAATGTCTGTGGGTTCAGTGTATTTTTTGTCATTTTGCACTAACTCAGAGCATATCTGGGAGTTTCCACCCAGGTTTCTGACATAACTAAAGAAGGCCTTGTGATTATCTTTAGTGTCTTGTGCAATTTTTCTTTCAAAGCTAGCCTTAGATGATTTTATGAGGGATCGTAGTTTCTTGTTAGTACTGATCAGAGTTGCCTTCCCTTTCAGGGATTTTCCTCTATCATGTAGTAGCTTCCTCCTTCTGTTGTACAGCTTATGTATGGCTGGGGTCCACCAGACAGGTCTCCTGCCCTTGGAGGAGTGTGTCTTGGTTTTATTTGGGATAGCACGATCCATGTATTCCTGTAGGTATCCATAGAATGTGTCTGTAAAGGATTCTGTGGTTTGGGACATATTTTCCACTGGCCCTGGGCCTTTGAAGGATTCCACCTCAGTTTTGAGAAGTGGGAAGTTTGCTTTTGAGAAGTTTTTGACCGTGGTTTCCTTTGCTGGGGGTGGGGATGGGATATGGATGTCCATAGTAATTAATTTATGGTCAGATCTTACCAATGAGGGGTATACCTCTGGTATGGAACACAGAGTCCCCATGTTGGTGATGATCAGGTCCAATATGTTTTCCCCTCTTGTGGGAGTGGTGACCAGTTGTCCCATAGCATTTGAGTTTATAAATTCTAGGAACCGTTGGGCTAGGGTGTTGGGGCTTGAGTAGTGCTCCCAGTCTATGACTGGGTAGTTAAAGTCACCCAATATAATGGTGTTTGGAGAGACCTTCATATTCTCTAGTGTCTTCAGGAAAGCCGAGTGGGGTTCCTGAGTTTGGGAGGGTGGTCTGTAAAGGCTACAAACTGGAAGGCAGTTTTGCCCACTGTTAGTTGCACATGGATGGTCTCAGATGCTTCATGCAGTGCCACTAGCCTGGAGGTATGGGTCTCTTTGATGAATATGGATACTCCCCCTCCTCTTGTGGTTCGGTCTGAGTTTTGGGGCTGAAAAGCATGGTATGAGGTATAGCCTGGTAGTGCTGGGGTGCTCTCGGGAGCCTTGAACCAGGTTTCTGTTACTGCACAGATATCGATATTCTCCATACTGAGGAGAGCCTTGAGTGCATGCATCTTGAGGTTTAGCCTTCTGGCATTGAGCAGCATTACCCTTAGCTTCTTTTTCCTTGTGTTGTCTAAGGAGGTGGGTTTGTCTTTTGAGCCTTGCCTAAAAAAGACACTATGGGGGTGACAAGAGCCTTGGCAAGTATTCGAAAACCCAGGGGTGACAGGTGCAAGCCATCCCTAGGGAAGCAACTTGGCTTGTCAAGCATGTCATCCCAGGCTGACAGACACTGGATCCCCTTTGAGTGACACCAATACTTTAGCCAATTGTTGAAATTGATCATTTTGTCTTTATACTGTGGTATCATTCTTGGTGAGAGTAAGATGCTACTCAAGGTCAGGGTCATACTGGCCTGGGCCACATGATCAGAGAGCTCCTCTATGTCTCTTTTCATGTAATCCAGGGAGGTACATCTCAGGTCATTCACACCAGCATGGACAATGACAGAGTCATATTTGTACTTGCTTTGGAGTGACCTGAGTGCTTGTGTTATGTGGCGGATCCTGGCACCCGGCAGGCAGCTTACAATGACCTTCTCCTTGTTCAGCCTCGTGAGAGGGACTTCAGTGTGTCTGACGATAGAGTCACCTATTACAAGTGTATTAGGTGTGTTGTTTAGCCTTAAGGGCTGTGACTGTGTGGCACACTGACTTTATGAACTATGTGATACGTGGGTATTGCTGTGGGGTAGCGGTTGCTTGGATGTCTGCTTTGGAGGTCTCTGTTGCTTGGGCAGATTTTTATTTAGAGCCTCCGAGTATGTTTTTGTGTGTTTATGTGTTTAGTTTGCTGTTGCGATAGGTATATGTGAGACTGAATTTGTGGTGTGTGTGATTACCTTCTCCTCCAGACTGACCATACCAGTACTACATTGAGAGAGCTCAGCCTCCAGTTTGGCTATATAGTTGCATCTCTCACATATATTTGAGCTTGTTGGGAAGAGGAGAGGGTGGTCTGTGTACATAAGCCAGTTGTAACATTGCCTCAAGATTCCCATATTCACCAACTGGACTGGAGAGTAAACCTGAAACTGACTTTTGGACATGCCAGAATAGTATAAGGAATTACTTTTTGACTTGATCAAAAAGGACCAATAAGGAGCCAAGTACTTAAAGGGAGTATAAGAGTGTGTAGTGCTTTAGTTTATTAGTGCTTACTTATAAGACACTTATCCTAGCTACTGCTGGGTTTTAGAAGGAAAATAGAGTGCTTACTTTGAGATTTGGAACAGTTCTAAGGGAAAAAGTGAAGAGCAGACTTTGTGGAGCTGGGAATTGTTTAAACCTGATTAAGCGGCGCTGCCAGATGCTGCGCTATGCGCAAAAACATGCAAAACCGCGCAAAAGAGGGTTTTAAGAGAGGGGGGATCAAGGAGTTTGGAATTGACCCAAAATGGCCAATAAAACTACAGTTTCTAGGCAGTAACCACTCCCACAGGGGCAGGCAGACTGTTCAGTGTTTACCACTGCCACTGATGAACACAGAGACTTCCCTTTAGCCCAAGCAAGCAATGGCCTCCAAGAAACTTACAAACAGTTCAGAACAGCAAATCTGTAACTGAACTTTTTTTAAATTTCAGAAAGAGGGAAAAAAGCAAGATTTTTTATTTTTTTTTGTTTAAAGATAGCAGAGATACACAAGTTAGAACAGTGCAATAAATGACCCCACACTTGAGTGATAGGTCAGAGACAGGTAAAATGCAAGTTTTAAGAAAAAAAAAATGATTTTAAAACAAGTGCAACACAGGAAATGCAGTAAACAGGCTCTAGATGTGTCCTAAATACAGTTTATACTACAGATATCAAGTTTAGCAAGCTGGAAAACACCACAAAGTAGGTGTCAATGCAGAAATCTTAGCAAATAATCTGAAGAAAAATACTTAAAATCTCAAAAGTGGCTCCTTTCTTCTCTCAGCGTTTTCTCCTCTTGGTGGGTGCTTCACCAACAGCCAGCAAGTCTGAAAAGACACCAAAACCACGAGGCAATCGGGTTTTAAGAGAGGAGGATCAAGGAGTTTGGAATTGACCCAAAATGGCCAATAAAACTACAGTTTCTAGGCAGCAACCACTCCCACAGGGGCAGGCAGGCTGTTCAGTGTTTACCACTGCCACTGATGAACACAGAGACTTCCCTTTAGCCCAAGTAAGCAATGGCCTCCAAGAAACTTACAAACAGTTCAGAACAGCAAATCTGTAACTGAACTTTTTTTAAATTTCAGAAAGTGGGAAAAAAGCAAGATTTTTTTTTGTTTAAAGATAGCAGAGATACACAAGTAGCAACAAGTTAGAACAGTGCAATAAATGTTAAAAAGCTACTACTAGCCCAGTCAAACTGCAGTTAACAAATGGTAAACAAATAAAACACATTAAATGCTAGGTATTATTACTAAATATCATGATCCAAAATATACAAACATAATGAATTCTTAGGAGATGCAATTATCCAACCTAACCGGTGTACATGTCACAGTCCACATTATGTTGGGGGTGGTTAAGAAATATTAGGCATGATCTAATAAGTCTAGATGTCATGTTCCCATCTGCCAAATCTATTAAATCTAGATGTAATAGTACACATCATGGACAAGTTCTGGAAGATTTATTAAAATGCTACTACCAAAACTGCTAGGCTAAACAAAGTACTACTGTGGCATTTACTACCCGAGCTCCTGCATTCTTGGTTTAGCAAGTTTCAATTTCTGTGCTGTATCAAAGAAGTGCATAAAAAGTTTTCAGAATATATAACAATACCATCTATCAAGGCTACCAACCTTCGAAAAAAAAACAGTGGGTGACAAACGGGCAAGCTAAGTCAAAGAAAAATAGTAACACAGAACTAACATACAAAACAACTTATTCTCTGTTAAGGAGATAATATATATAGAAACAACTCTATTAACAACTAAGCATTTTGCTAGAACTCAGTATTTATAGCATTGAGAAACTAATAGTCTAATAAATGGAAAACTAGTCGTACATGTCCTGAAAACTTGGGACACATCACTTGCTACGAGTTGAGAAGATGTAGATAATGTTTTTTTCTAAACAAGTCTTGATAACAGACCACTCTGAAACATTGTCATTTAAGCAACCATTTTCACGATCACCCTTTTACAATGCTCAACCCATTTTCACATGAAACGTACACAACTGCACCTATGTAACTATAAAATGTGATACCCTGCTTTTTCAAATCCAAAAGAACACTGCAAAAACAAATGCTATGTATAGGCATAAGTACCTTATCAAGAACTGTACTGTGCAATATATATATATATATATATATATATATATATATATATATATATATATATATATATATATAAAATCCCTGGATGTAATGCACAAGTAGCGGTTTAACATTAAAATGTATAGCTATTTTACTGTAGACTAACAGATCCTTGCAAATCATCAAGAGAACTTGATATGTGGACTATTTACATGGGTCAATGCTAGAAATCAAACATCATAGCAGTTTAATACCACAGGCCAGACCCAAATGCCGGCAGACCACTTTTTATGTAACAATGAGGGCAAAACAGTACCACACCTCTTTCAGGTCGCTGGAAGGGCACCAGTGATTTACCAGTGTCCTGTTACCCTTATATTAAAGTAGTTTAATTCCCTGTTTAATATCGGTATTTTTTTTTTACTTGTAACTGTAGCAAACTGCTTGCTACAATGTAACAAGCAGAGGCTACAGTTTAGACCACACATAGAGCGCAACAGCTTTCAGGTTTAACCGCAAATGTAATACCGACTTTTAAAAGTCGATATTGCATTAATGAAAGATCATAGTCACATGATCACGTTTTCCCAGTCCACACACCCTAGCTGCACTACTGACACATGCAGGAGGAACATTTATAAAATGTATGGAAAAAAAAATATCTGAAGACCAGGAGCATCTAGTCTTACTGGGTAAGCACTGAGACTGGCTCATGAAATTGACAGTATCATGCCTCTCAGCTGTTCAGAGTTTCATCTCACATTTTGACTCTGTTCCTCACAAAATTTGTGGTTTTCTGATTTTTTTTCTGGCACATCAATAAGTATCAAATTTATTAAATGAGAGGCATTTGAGTTTCAGAGTGCACATTTTTCAGAAAATGCATGGCAACATTGGGCTTTTTTATTCTAGGAACTTTCTTTTTGCTAGAAATTATTATTTTTGTCCTTGTTCAAAAAACAAGGCAGAAACAAGTATGGAGCACTGTGTGAAGCAGGGAACACTAGTACCAAGTGTCTTATTCCAGAGGGAAGTAAAACATGACTGGAATACAGGTTTGTGCACCTTTTAAAAAAACAGAATACCGTGGGTGGGATTGTTAGAACATCATTGCTGAAATCACAAACAGGGTGGTGATTAGCAAAGTGAGTGGTAATGTTTTCAGCTTCGGTCCGAGGCAGAAATGCAATTTTAGTCATGAGACAGTGTTCCTTTAAAACATAAGGGCAGGACTGTGAAGCACCAGTCATCTAAACACACCTTCTGTAAAAGAGCTGCTTCTCTGTTTACCTGACTGAGCATCTGTCTGCCAGAGCTTGTTCTATGCTATAAATAGCTGTTAGCTACTTGCAGCAAAAGAAAGCAGATAAAAAAAAACAGCTTTTGTAAGAGGAGCATTTGTAGTCCTAACAAACTTGATAAACCCTCCCCCATACTCTCAAGTTGAGGTGTGAAACTCTGACTGCAGTAAATAATCCTTGCTGTACATTTACAAGTGACAAGTAGCAGGACTCTAAACTTAGTGTATCTGCTACTTCCCAATGCATTCAGTGGGAGGATTATTCTCTCTCATGAATGATGCAGACTTAAAGTGTGCCTTACTAGTTCCTCAATTATTTCTGTCATGTTCCCCGTCCTTTTTTCTATTTCATATTTATTTATACTTTGGTAACCAGAAAAGTGAACTGGTCCCAGGACCCATTTCAGCCACAACATAAGCTACACTGACAAAGATAATAACAATTATTAAATGCACTTATATCAATACATATAAAAAATACTGACAGAAAGACATTGACCAAGATTGCATGTGGAACACATAGCCAATGTGTGACAGTGACCAAGTAAATATTATTGAGCAACATTTACTAGAATGTATACATTAATAATGCTTAATTATACTATGTTGTTTATTATAAATAATTCATTGGATGCACACATAGTACATGCACACATACATGTGTTTTTCTGTATATGTGTATGTGGGTCTATATGACTTGGTCGACAGTTCATATGATCGACTGTTTATTTGGTCGACAGTTCATTTGATCGACAAGCATTTTAGGTGGGGGGCTTCGCCACCCACACCCCCCAATGTGGGGGGCTGTGCCCCCCACACCCCCCTAACTATATATATATCAACTCCAGGGTCACACAACATTGGGGAAGGGGGCAAATGCTTGTCGATCAAATGAACTGTCGACCAACTAAACAGTCGATCATATGAACTGTCGACCAAGTCATATAGACCCGTGTATGTATATAAAGTACATGTGTACAAAAGTGTGCGTGCGTGTGTGCGTGTGTGCATGTGTGCGTGTGTGCGTGTGTATGTGTGTGTGTGGGTGTGTGTGTGTGTGTGTGTGTGTGTGTGTGTGTGTGTGTGTGTGTGTGGGTGTGTGTGGGTGTGTGTGGGTGTGTGTGTGTGTGTGTGTGTGTGCATTTAAACACAGTTAAGTACTTCTGATTTCCTTTTCTTAGTGTTCTTAAGGCAAGGGCACATAGTAAATGTATGTTAAAGTAAATTCAGCTGTATCTTATGGTTGCTCTCTGACAATGCAAGGACTGACTCACATTCAGTGGGAATCTCTTATAATGTGTATGCATCCCCTCTGGAAGGATGCCACAGAAAGCATAAAAGACATTTTTTATAAACAGTATCAGTGCACCTAGTTGAAAGGGTTGCCACCTGACTCTCTGCAGTTTTGGCCTGTGTGTGTGTGTGTGTGTGTGTGTGTGTGTGTGTGTGTGTGTGTGTGTGTGTGTGTGTGTGTGTGTGTGTGTGTGAGTGTGTGTGGGGGGGCTTGAAAATTGTAAATGCGTTTATACTTTACAAGAAAAAATATTTACTGACATTTCTCTAAATGTCGTAGAAATCTTTGCTACTACTCTTGTTACCTTAACACAAACTATTATAAATATCATTTAAAGCTTAGAATTTCAATACTGTGTTGCCACTTATATAAAGTTGTCAGAATGATCTAATTGCTTTGTTTTGCTATGAAAGGGGAGTGCTAAATTCTCCTCCCCTCTGCAATAAAACAGTGGAAAAAATTCCACAACTTTGTCTTTTTTTTTATATCAGCTGCTGTGTTCTGACATTAGCAGGATTAATTACCCATCTAAGATTGACAGCAGTACCTGACAGGGTAAACTACAGATTTAACTGTGTCTATGATATGTCATGCAGGTGGAGACAAATTTCTCTGCAAAGTATGTGAGAAGTTGAGTTTAAACAAATAGGTAGGTGGGCTTCCCCTTCCTTTGACTCCAATGCAAGGAAATAAAAGTTTTAAAAACTACAAGCAGGTTTCTGGTACATAAACAATGCTGGAACCATAGTGTAGGGAGAAAAGAAACCTAATGATTGAGTTAAACTGTATGAGAGGGTTGAGTTTTCCTTTAACACTTGCTATTGTCTTGTTCTTGTACAATGTCTTGACTTTCATGTGTCCCGATTTTAACATTCTACCTGTGTTTACAGACGCAGGGGTTTGGGCATCTCTGACCACATTATTAGGTTGGCACTATATAATATAGGGTGGGGGGTGGTGGTTCCACTACATAATACAGGGTTGGGGGGTATTTCCACTGGTGTTTTCCTTCACATTTGACTATTTAATTAATTAAAGAAAAAAGGGTTGGGAGGGTGGCCTAATGGTTAAGGTGTTTGCCTTACAAACACAAGGTGCAGGGTTTGAGTCTCACAAGGGATAATTGGCTAAGCTTAAAATGGCTCGGTAAACAAATGTTAAATAAATAAAATGTTCAGATAGAAGTTATGAAGTTATTCATACACAGACAAATGAGGCAATTCAGATAAGTTTGCATTTCCTTTAATGTACAACTATATATGATTGTCTAGGTACTGAAGAACTAGTAATTTCTGAGTAAAGTATGCCCTGGTTATTCACTTGGCACAACAACCCCCATTCCCCTCCTTCAGCCTCCACTTTGACTAGGGTGTGGTATCTGACTGAGACTTCAGCCATGTTGTACGTGCACTTCCATTTCATTTCAACAAATAACTGTATTACACTATTGTTATAGTAATATTTCTGTGTCCTGCACAATTCATAATTTATTTTCCAAAAGTGGCTGTATGTAATCTAAATAGTACTTTGGTTTCTGCAATGATAAATTAAAGTATTATGTGTAACTGCATTTTATTCTTTGTATGCTGCCCGGCTGAAGAAACTCCAGCTCTATTCAGTCGCATACCACCTGCTCAGAGGTGATCTATGCTTGACGTACAAGGCCATGTCCAATCCGGAATTAATGGACATGCTCCACTTCAGAAAATGCAAATCCACCAGAGCCACGAGAGCGAGAGATTTGAACCTCAACACATAAATAAATAGGACATGCTGGAGGGACAGATTCATAACCCAGAGGCTCCCTACACTCTGGAACAGAATCCCAGTCCATGTTAGGCAGAGCCCCTCACTGACTCTCTTCAAGAGAAATCTTGATGAGTGGATGGGAGATCGTAGGTTTACCCCGGGGGTCATCTCTGTGTCACTACTAGACAGAGGCACAGTAAACTAAACCCTAAATGGGCGTAGTATTTTCATTCCAAGGGGTGGCGAAAGCCACACACACACTCTGGCTAGGCTTATAAATGCCCTAGGGCAGATAGCCTAGTATGAACCTATGAACTTATGAACCTATTCTGCATAAATGCATATATTAGCACTTTTTATTCTGTACATATATGTCTTTGATTTGCAGAGCTATACATGCAGCTTATTAAGTATAAATATGTTTTATTTGCATTTATTTGGAACATTAATACATAACCATCATATCTTTTTATACAGAAGGTTGCATGTGTATACATATGTTTCTGACTTCCTTTCATTATCGTAATAGCATCACAGATAATACTTGCAGTTGCACATATCTTTTTCAGCAAATGTTTCTATTTATGAAAACTTGTTAATACTTTTTATTTTGACTATGACCCAATGAATTAGTGACATGTAAAAAAGAGACTGTACTTACTATAGATATCTGACCTTCTCTTCACTACCTGGTCTACCCAGTTGGTCATGTGGTCTGTCCTACTCTTCTGCAAGTCATCATATCAGTGATGACACTGTTGGCTGGAGCAGGTGATAGCTGCCTGGGATGACAGGAGGTCATCCATCTCCTGCCAGATATCAACCTTTTTCCAGGTGGTAGTTTTATTCCAAAACTCTGTCTTTTCCTGATATGATTCCTTAAGTAGATGAAGCATAATAAGGTACTCTTTTTCAGACCAGCTTGGAGTCTGGCCTTGTACCTTCACAGTTGATACCATGTCAAGAAGTGCCAGAACCATAAGAAAAACATAAGAGCAGGGCTGTTGTTCATAAGTTCAAAACCACTCCCTCAGGAGTGTGATATCACCTTAACCAAACTCAGTTAAGTAGCAGGGACCATACACCAGGTACTGTTGTTTTTGACAAGTTTGGTTTAAAAAACATGCTTCATCACACACATATATATATTTTTTTAAAGGAAACTATTCACATATCACTTACATGCTAGATGAAAAATGAAATATGTTGAATAATTGTTATGTATATGATTTGCAATTGCTACTCTTGCTAATCATTGCATAAGGTGCATTTTTGTAGTACTACACATGAATTCCATTTATTCATGCCTCATGCAGTGTAGCAACAATTGTACTTTTTCCCTTGGGGAATGTATATTATTTATGTTAAGTGCAATTTTTAAGAACTGATAAGTTGCTAGAGGTGCTAGGGTGTGACAGATGATGATAGATGGGCAGAGATTACACTTCATGGTGCAAACCATCATTCAGATGACTCCATTTTGTATTTTTAAAGATATCTTGATTTAGGTTAATATGCCCATTTGCATATTACCACAGCAAGCTTTGAACTGCTGAGGAGTGCTGTTCATGCAGAGCATTGTGCTGTCCACTGCTCGTTCATGTTAGTCCAGGCATATGTTCATGAAGGGTCTATATTATGGCGTCAATATACCATAACAGCGAATACAAAAAGGCCGACATGTATTCAGTGAAATCCATTTCCGTGATTCGCTGAATTCTTACAGGACAAAGATGTAATTGGCCAACTACATAATTTTGCCCTTTCCACCACTGTAGTGCGATCTCGGAGTTGGTATATTTAGTTGGGGGGTGTGGGGGGCACAACCCCTCACATCGGGGGGTGTGGGGGGCACAACCCCATCACATGGGGTGGGTTTGGTTTAGGTAAAATTTGTTTTATTGCATTACAGGCCAAGTATTTGTTTGCACGACAAGTTTTCAGTGAATCGCAGAAATGGATTTCTCTGAGTACTTGTTGGTCTTTTCGTACTTGCTGTTACGGTGTTCCAACATTGTAATATAGACCTGTTCATGAACATGCAAGACCAATGAATGTGCATACATGCTATGCACATTTGCATATTACTTTGATTCATAAAGAAAAATTTTAAAAAGACCTCATTTGCATAACGCACATGTAAATGGCATGAATTTATGCAGAAAAATTGAGCATCACCATATTAATTTTCCAAAACTCAAACTAGGTGGCAAATTTTAGGATATCACAGACTTATTAAAGTAAACAAATAATTTAAAAATACATCATTTGATAAGAACCATTTAAAATAAGTAGAATTAGTGATTTACATTTAGTAAAATAATGTGCATATCATGATCGCAATGAATGATTGCTTTGGAAGTTAGATTTCAGTACAGCAGCAGTTGAAATGATTAGTGATCACTGACAATAATCATTACTTTGGTGTCATTTAGTGACTGTGCATACATTGCAGAAATGCTGTCATTTAATTGTGATGGTCAGCAGTGTTAAGTACGTTTTGTTGAGTCAACATGCATGTGCTTTTACTGGGAGATTTCTGTGATGAATAAAAAAATGACACTATTATGAATACATGACAATGGTAGAGTGTAGGAGAAGGATGAATTATGTCATTAAATGTATTGATTTAATGACCCGAATGCACTACAAGTAATTTATCAGAATTTTGCTTGGCTAGATTGAGATGTCTGTATATAATTATTTTATTTGTGTTGGCTAACATTTTATTATGAGGGTATCAGGCATACTTGGCCAGTGTTTTGTAATTTAAAGCTGATTACATCAAAAACTTTTCACTGTGTGACTATGACCCTATTTTTTAACATGCAGCAATGATGGAAAATAAGGGTCAAAAATAAGAAAGGATAACTTTAGCCACAAGGAATATCACATCCTCACGACAGCACGTAGGACATATGAGAAGCTTCTACGTGGTAAAGGAGGGTCCAAACAAGCCAAGAGTACCAAAGCCTGGAATAAAATACTAATCAACATTAATGCAGTAGGTGACAGAAACAGAATGTTAGCACAGTGTAAGAAGAGGGCAAATTATATTGTAGCTCATGCTAGAAGCAATGCCAGTATGAATGGAATTTCCTGTAACCCTATGGGAAGGGGGGCTCTGACAATTACTGAATTACACCAGATGGGGTAAACTTTTTACTCATCCATGATGATAAGTATTGCATAGAATATGGTGGCACACAAACATTCAGGGCTGGTGTGGTCCCTGGGTATTACCAATTTCTGCAGCAGCAAGCCTTGCCTGAGCATGAAGGTTGTTTTAAATACAGTAATACACACTTACAAAGAGAATTAAATGCTGACAAGGAATGATAGCATTAAACGCATGACAATTAACTTTTATTCGTGAACCTTGTACATTAGCACAGAATGACAATGAACGCAGAGTGCATGGTAAGTGTCCCACTCATCCCTTTGTAAGCATACATCAGAGTATATTTTTCCAATATTATTAATGTTTTCAAATAATTTTCTTACACAGTCAGTATCAGAATAAAACTGTTCTGCTATACCAATACGTTTTGATGATAGCAGCAGAATGGGAGCTGATGAAGATGATGGTGATGGTGATAACATAGTTATATTTGTAAGGCAGTCTGAGGAAAGTAATAGGCAGTCCCCAAGTTAAACATTAAAAACTCTGCAGGACATGACAGTGAATCACAAAGTCACACACATGATGACATTACACTCACCCTTATACAGCAGGGACAGCCTTGCACCTCAACACCAGTATCTCCAGTCCCAAACAAAAACTTTCAAGATGATGGCAGACATTCAGAGTTAACAGTTTCCACAGAAAAAGGCAAAGGGGAGCCAGGCACAGGAATTTGTTACAGCTACCTCATGAAACAAGTAAAGCATTGACTTCCCAGCAAGAAATATGCAGCGACACTGTTAGGGCTCAGAGCAGCTCTGAGAACTGAGATAGAAGGAAATATAGTGAAACAGTTTAGCAGCTTCAAGTATCTGGGAGAGGTGGTTGAGGAGAAGAACGTCCAAATGATGACTTCAAAGCAAGAATCAGAGGGGCTGTAGCCATCTGGCACAGAGTGTCATGGGTGGTGTGTGAGAGTAGAATTCTAAAGAAAATGAAAAATAAGGTGTACAAAACAATGGTGCGACCAGCACTACTGTATGGTACAGAAACCTGGGTAGTGAAGACAGAGCAGTTGAGGAAGCTAGAGGTGATGAAAATGAAGTGAAAGAGACACGTGGTAGGATGTACAGTGTGTGACAGTCAAAGAAATGAGGACATCAGAGCAGAACCCCAAGTAGCACCAATGCAGAGATGGTCAATGAGAAGAGAATAAGGTAGTTTGGGCATATGTGCAGGAAAGCAGAACACAATCTGGTGCTGAATATTTGGGGCAGGCAGGAAGAAGGCAAGAGGAGCCAAAGCTGCCCAGAAAAGAGATGGATGGATTGTGTGAAGGAAGACCTGCGGTGTTCAGGCATGAGTATCGAAGAAGGTAGGAGTGTAGCATCACACTGAGAGATGGTGACAGCTGATGCAACACCCTGACCACATGTAGAAATAAACTGGAAAAAAGGACTGATGATGATGATGACAGTGATAACACAAACTATAAACTCAGTGGGTCTAGCAGTGGCTTCCGTGCCTTATTGGATGTTCAAACTATAAATGACTGGGGTGATAACCAGGAAAACAGAGGTCACAGGAACAACTAAAACATCTTTGGATTACTAGGGAGTGAAGAATGGAAAGACATGCTTTGTTTCCTGCAGGGATGGATAGCAACAACATTTGATGTATAAACACCATCAAAAGTATTGCTGGAGAGAGAACACGTAGGTCTTTGATCTGCCTTCAAAGCCAGACACCCTCAGTTATAGTGTGCTTCTTACTACATACACTGCTTGGAAGAAGAAATATATCCAATACATGCGGAACAGAGTATGCATTAAAATGAAGAAGCTGAAACAATAATCAAAAAGAAGACTTGGCTCCCACTTACTCAGTTCCTTCAAGAAAAAGGCATCAAACAGCTATTTTATATCCAATGCATTTGCGGATAATGCTACTACATCATCTCCATGTCTTTCAGTATATGGATATTGCCTTTTCCTTTTTTTGAAAGAGAAAGCATCATAAACATTCTGGGCAATATAGACTGGTTATCTACAACAACTGAGTGAGAAGGGGTATCTGATAGCTTATTCTTAGAGTCTCTTAGTGCTAAACAATCTAAACAAACTTCTAGGAATATGGATCCAGGTTTGATTTAATGGCAATCTAAAGACCTGCATATGATATATTTCTCTACTTTTTTTATTTCTTACTTATTAATAGAGACTCTGAACTGGAGTTGAAATTGGTTTAATAATAATATAATTGGCATCTCAGAGATCATGACGTAAAATGTTACTAGATAACCATTAGACAGAAGCAGCGTGTCCTCTGTCAAGAGCTAAGTTGTTATATTGCAGTAAGTTATTACTTTGAGTTTTAGATACATAATGTGTAATAATGAAATTGCACTTAAATTTTTTCTTAGTGCAGTTAGTAGCTGTAGAGTTTGCCTTAGTATCTGCAGTAAGAATAGGTGGCAGGTACTTTGAAATGAAAGCTAGACAGAAGATACAGGTAGACATTGTTATATGTAAATTAGTGTTGCATGAAATTATTTAGCATTAATGTGAATGGTATAAATTTCCCATTTGAACAGGATAAATTACGACATTGTTTAGAATGCACTCTCCACATATTTTTAGCTGTACAAGAAACCTATTTGTCAGATTAAGAACGTAAGAAGCTAGAGGTGTAGGGATATGATTTACTGACCTCATTGGACCACACCAGCACTAAGTGACAAGGGGTGGATATTTTGATCAAGAAAGGTTATTCTATGATACCGCTCCTCGAGAGGTTCAAAATACAAGGTGGAGAGACAGAGACAGAGGGGGGTGGGGAGCGAGCAGGAGCTGGGCTGTGTGTGGGAAATAAGGTATTAACTGTAATTAATGTGAATTTATGGGAATAATGTCATGTCAGATCTTCCAGTATGTACAGGATAAAATGAAGGAGTTACCAAATTTTCAGTAGATTTAACTCATTGCAGATGCTTCAGATTCTACAGTGTTAAACCCCCTCATTTTTCTCCTATTACTAAATATCTGAAGACTGGACAACTGAGCATCAGTTAGTCAGTACGTGGGTATCTACCATGCTACTAAAGTCATGCAATATGCACATTATTCAGCATATTTGGCACTTTCAATAGAATAGATACAATCTATAGAGAGAAAGGGGTACTGTTTATTTTATTTTATTTATTTATTGCATTTGTTTACCAGGAAAGTCCACTGGTCCTAAAAGAGTCCATTTTTAGTGGAGGCCCAGGGAGAAAAGCTCTGACAAGAAGATAGGTACAGATAATATTAAACAATAAATTATACCAAAGTACACACAGTGTTATGGATAGTGATTACAGTAATATATACAGAATATATACATAAAAGCAGGAATTTTGTTGGTTGCCAGATTAATTCAATCAGAGAGGTATAAACAGAGATACATTACTCAGCATTATTGTACCAGTATCAACAAGTTGTTGTTGTTCTTCTTTCGGCTTTTCCCAGTTAGGGGTCTCCACAGCCGAACTCTTGTCCGCTAATGATTGGCAGTAGATTTTTATGGTGCCAAGGTGCCAGTTCGATGCCCAACCTTCAACGAAGGCACACCCATTCATGCATGTCTTTCGAACGCCACTCGACCGCGGGGAGGACATGCAGACTCCACACAGAATGCGCTCTTTAGATTATTTTCTGCACTGTAGTTAGTTGGATGAATGAAAGATGGTGGGAGAGTTCCAGCCACCCTAATTGTTTCAGTGAGTTACAGTGGTGGGATGTTAATTTTGCCTGGTTGGTAAATTTGGCTGTTTTGTTGTAACACATTTCAAGTTTGGATTTTGCAGAATTTTGGATATTAGTGAGGACAAGGGTGCCATAAAGGAGAGAGGGCAATAAAAAAGGTGGTTGCAAGGGTTTGTTTAGTAGAGAGAGATAAGAAAGTGTTGGTGCCTGTAGAGCATACCAAGCTTTTGGTGTGTTTTTATGATGTTATTGTTTATGTGTGGGTCAAAGTTAAAGTTTTCATCTATAATAATGCCTAGTAGTTTAGTGTGTGGGACAACTTCTATAGTAGTATTGTCTTGGGCTTGTATAGTGAAGAGGTTTTCTTAGAGATAAAAAGTACTAGTTTAGTTTTTTTGGATTTAGGGCAAGATGACTGTTAAGCATCCAAGATTTAGTAGAGGTGAGGGCATTCTGGGTGATTTACTGGAGTTCAGTGCTAGAATTTGCAGTGCATATTATTGTAGAGTCATCAGCATACTGGATTTCTGAGCATTGTGGGAGAGTGGAGTGAAAGTTGCTAATAAAGATGCTAAATAAGAGAGAACCAAGTATGGAGCCTTGGGGTACCCCCGCGGAAGTATTGAGGAAGGGAGAGTAAGACTGTTACCATTTGGTAGATTGCTGCCTATTGGATAGCTATTGAACCATTGTAGGGTAGGTGGGGAAATGTGGAGGGTGGATAGTTTGGCGATGATGTTGGTGTGGGAAATTATATCAAAAGCTTTGGAGAAGCCTAGGAAAAGAAAAGTGATTATTTTATCAGAATCCTGTGCCAGGTTGACTGTATCTAGGAAGGAGAGGAGGGAAGTAGTGGTGCTGTGTCCTGGTCTGAAACCATGCTGAGTGGGTGATAGAATTTGATTTTCAAGCAGGTGGTTGAGAAGTTGGGCATGGATGCATTTTTCCAGTATTTTCGAGAGGGGTAAGAGAATTGCTATGGGACGAAAGTTTGTGGTGTCTGTGTTGGTGCCGCCTTTGTGTAAGGGGAGAATGTATGCTTTTTTCCAGATGTCTGAGACAAGGGATTCTTTAATTGATCTGCTAATGAGTATGCTAATGGGATAAGCTACAGAGTTTGCAGCTAGCTTCAGGAAGGGTGGGGGTGGATTGTTAGGGGCTGGAGTACAGAGTTTTAGCTTAAGTAAAAGTTTTTTTATAGTGGCAGTAGGTATGGGGGAGAATTTTAGGTTGGAGAAGAGTGAAGGATTGTTTTCTGGCATGATTTGATCATCAGCTCTCTTAGTGATGGTGGTGCTATCTGTAGGAAAGGTGGTAGTTAGGTTAGCTATGGTGTCAGTGAAGTAGGACTTGAAGAGGGTGGCAAGTTCAGCTAGGGTTATGTCTGGGTCAGGGGGTAGGTTGCTTTGACAGCCTGGGTGTAATAGTTGGTTAATGGAGGACCAGAATTTTTTTGGGATTATCTTTATGTTGGCTTTGTAGATGGAGATAGTGGGCTTTTTTATCTCTGGTTATTAGCCATTTTGCCTGGTTATGGAGTTGCTAGTACTGTAGTAGAGTTGAGGGGTCTTTGTTTTCATGCCATGATTTCCAGATTTTATCCCTTGTGGACATGACCTCTTTGGTGGATTTTGAGAGCCAGTTTTCATGGTTATGTTTTATCCATTTTTGGTGGGTTGGTGCTTGCCTATTTAGGATGTCTAGGACTATTAAGTTAAAGAATTCAACAGACTCATTAAGTGGTAGGAATTTGAGGAGTGCCCAATTTACTTTAGCAATGGCTTCATTAAATGTGGATGGCTGGAACTTAATCAAATTTCTGGTTGATTTATATTGGTGTTGACCTGGGGTTGGGAAAGATTTGTGTAAGATATATGCTGGGTGGTGGTTGCTAATGGTATTAGGTAATATGCCTGCAGTGGTGATATTGCTAGGGTTGGACACTAATATCCAGTCTATTGTGGAGCCCCAATTGTTATATTTGTGGAGTCTGGTGATGTCTTGCATTAGTTGGGAGACGTTGTAAAGGTTTATGTTTTTTGAGGTGTTCTTTTGGGCAATGTCTAGCCAATCAATGTTTACATCACCTAGGATGATGGTTTAATTATCTGTGTTTTGGCATGTCCAAGCAACTATGTTCTCTAATATTGGCATGTTGCATCCTGGTGGAATATACAGAGCAATTATGCAAATGTTTATATGATTGTTAAGCTTTAATATAGAGAATAATACTTCGGCTGGGGAGAAGTTGGGTGTTGGTTCTGATTAGTGAAGTAAAGTATATTTGCTATGGAAGAGTATTTCTAGTCCCCCTCCTCTCTTGTAGGGCCAATTGACTCTTAGGCATGAGTAGCCCGGGAGAGAAATTCTGTGTCTTTTACATATGATTTCAACCAGGTTTTGGTAGCTGCTATAATATCGAGGTTGTTTTGTGAAATTCATGCCTGGAGTTCAGGTATCTTGTTTCTAAGGCTTTGGAGATTTATGTTTGATAGCATGACATATTTGCTAGGTTTGCTGGGGGTTGGGCCTGGGTTGGGTTGTATATTGCTACACTGGGATATAATGCTTTGGGAATTTATGTGGGTTATACTTATCAGCTTTTTCTTAAGAATGGTATAGTTGCTGCTGGTGGTGTGATAATAGGGATGTCTTTGGAGAGGCAGAACTTTGACCTTGGTTAGTACAGAGGTATTAGCTGTCAATAAGCTAGGGTGGATGTCTGAGTAACTTGATAAATGTGGTTTATGTGTGTTGGTTATACAGGTGGGTGTAGGAGGTATGTTGGGTGTCTGCAGAATTGTGATTCTTGTTAGAGAGACAGTGTAAGTGAAAGAAGTGAGATCATATCAATAGTAGTGATGGACATGATGGTGGTTGAGTGCAGTGTGCTAACCGAATGAATATGAGCAGGATAGCCAGAGTTTAAGGGACAGAACACTATATTGCCCTATTTAGAATGGGTGAGGATGAAGAGTAATTAGGAGGTATAGTATGACTGGGGGAATAATTAGGGGGTTATGGGATAGGTGGAAGAGAGGTGGTGTGGGAGGGGCCAAGTGAGGTATAAGATTAACGTTATGTGGGGTGGGCGGAGTGAGCATAGCGAACAAAGTGGGCCAGCCCCCGCAGGGACAACAGCTGAAAAACTATCAGTTTAAGGTCAGTAATAAGCTTAAGATATCAGTATCTAATAAAAAATTAATCTACGTAGCTCTAGAATGTTTTAAATAAGTATCACTGTAAGCACAAAATCAGGGTTGTTGGGCAGCTAGAGATGGCTGTGATTAATATCAAAAGAGTGCTGAAAGTTAAAAGCAGAGATTTGCTAATTTAAACAATGAAGGCTTGGAACTGGAAGACTGCATATTTATGTGTGTGCGTGTGTGTGTGTGTGTGTGTGTGTGTGTGTGTGTGTGTGTGTGTGTGTGTGTGTGTGTGTGTGTGTGTGTATACATATATATATATATATATATATATATATATATATATATATACGTGTGTGTGTGTGTGTGTGTGTTTAATCCCAGGTGTGTATGTGGGTAGGGGCATGTCTTTAAGAAACCTGTGCAAACTGAAAAATAAAGTTAAATAAGGCAGACTTAGTGAAAGGTTACAGGGATGTGAAGTGGAGAGCATGCAAGGGATACAGGTAAAAGGAGAACTGGTTATATTACAGACTTCTCCGCAGACTACACATTAATATCTTACCCTTATTTTGGCCATGCAGCATTACTTTTCCCCTTTTCAGAAAATGAAACAAATAGATTATGTTCCACTTAAAGACTGGCAATTGCAACTACATTATATCAGATTAATTTGTTAATCTGTTTATTTAAATCACTAAATAATTTATTTGGACATGTGAAGGTGAGAATTTCCCTGTTCACATACTTTGGGATGTATATAAGGGATATTCACATGCTAGGCTGAGGGCATGGCCCAATGCTCTCTGGAGACTGTGGCACAATGAGCTAAATATGCTGCAGAGTGAATGTAAGTGAATGACACAATTGTATTGTCTCTTCAATACAGTAACAACATTTAAGACCACAACAGAAATTAAAGGTAAAATTCAAGAGAATATTAATAAGAAGACATATATAGGTTACATCTGAAATATCATGAGATATACCCTCATGTACATTCTAGATTAGCTAGAAAAAGTCAGAAAATAGGACCCCCCCCCCCCAGTTCACAGTGGGGATGAACATATGGCTCCTGTACCATAACAGAGGAAATTCTAAATTCTAAATTCCAGAAATATTATCAGGGGAACATACTTGGATATAGAAGGGTCAGCATGATGCATGTTAAGAGGGGTAGACTAGAAATATTATTTCAACTGGAGGTATTAACTGCAGAGGAAACAAAGTCCTAACTCATGCAATTATGATCAAGAATACTGGGATGCATTATATTATTAAAACCTAATAAAGCTCCTGGCAATGATTATTAACCAGTAGAATTTTATAAATGTCTTTCCCCAAAGCCTTTGTCCTTTTATGGAGTGTATTTATTTCAGTTTCAAAGAAAGCTGAGGCCCTCCCATCATGGAAGCATTCAATACACTTACCTTTATTAAAACCTTGTAAAGACTTGTGTTTCACTTTTAGCAACAGTCTAGTTTCTCTTATGAATGTTGTCAGAAAACTTTTATGGGTGTATAGGTGGTGCAGTTAACCCTTATATTAGCCCTTATATTACCTCTTTAATACATCCAAACCAAGTAGGGTTTGCCAAAGTAATGGAATCATGGCACTGTGTTTTATGAGCAGTGCAATTGCTGGAACAGGACCATATACATAACTCTTCCATGGCCTTTCTCACATTTCACCCCAAAGATGACCTTATCTATTAAGAATTGTAGTCATTTTTCACTTCCTTTTTCTGGAAACTCTGCATGAATTTACCATGGTTTGAGTGACTGTGTGAGTGGAATCATAAATGCACACGCACACACACACACACACACACACACACACACACACACACACACACACACACACATGCACGCACTCACACACACAGATAGATAGCTAGAATAATAGATATATGCATATACATATGCATAAATGTGTGTGCGTGTGTGTGTGTGTATTTGTACACACACACACACACACACACACACACACACACACACACACACACACACACACACACACACACACATATATAGATATATAGCTATATAGATATATAGCTATATAAATATAAATGGTTAAATCTTTTGCAATGTGTTAGGTAAGGATGACCTCTAGCACCAGTTCTATTCACCGTGACAATCAAACCATTAGCAATAGCCCTCAATATCTGGGTGAGCTCAGTTCATCAGGTCAAAAGAGAAAAACAGAAAGTGGTGCAGCTTTATTTGCAGATGATTTATTAATCATCTTGGTAGAACCAAAGATGACCCTTCCTTTGTACTAGGATTTGTTAAAATATCTGCAAACATTCTCTGGATATCAAATGACCACTCTAAATCTGCATTAATATCCCATAACTTCTAGGACTTTTAACATGACATGGTAAATTATAGTATCATACTCAAACAACAGTGCATTTACTGAAGTATCATCAGGTCTATAAATTAGCAGATACTTAAGCTTTTAGTCCTCACACTATTCATAAGGTCATAAATGAGCAACAGAAAGAATGAAGCTCTTGGAATATTCCCTTTGAACTGAGGTTTCTACTTACAAAAATAGTATCCTATTGTTATCATTTTTTGGCCAGAGAGCACAGTAGTTGGTATACGGTATTTTACTTTACTTTCAATACCTGTATAAATTTGGCACATTTGCATGGCTCTCTGGTCATTTCCACAGAGCTCAGCAATACTTGGTGCCCTTAACTGTGCTCCTGAAGTGATTTACTTACATCCAGTGCCATCCAAGCAAAGCTCAATGGTTCTTGGAATTCATAAATTCCAACACCCTGGATCAACTAATCCATAGTCCCACCAAAGGCTCCAATATCCTAGACCTGGTCATTACCAACATGGAAAATCGATGCTCCACACCTATGTTCACTCCCTCATTAGTCAGGTCTGACCATAAGCTAATCACCCTTAACATCCACATCCCACCCCCACCCCCCAGTAAGGAAACCTCCATAAAAAACTTCTCCAAAGCCAACTTCATGCTACTCAAGTCAGAAGTGAAAAACTTCATGACACCCATGCAGACGGGAGCTAAAAGTTCAACTGCTGAATCCTACACTAAGGCACTGTACGAGCACATCCACTCATGCATAAATCGTGCCATCCCAAATAGAACCAAGATGCTCTCATCCAAAAAAAGAAGCCAATCTGGTGGTCCCCTGCCATAAACAAACTTTACAACAAAAGGAAGAAACTGTTGCAGAAAAGAGGAAAATCCCAGGATGCAAAAAACTTCTTCCTTACCAGCCTCAGTAAGAAACTGAGATCCCTCATAAAATCCTCCAAAGCTAGTTACGAAAATAAAATTGCCAAGGATTCCAAAGACAGCCACAAGGCATTCTATAACTATGTCAAGAATCTAAATGGCAAAGCTCAAATCTGCTCTGAGTTAAAACAGAATGGCATTAAATATACTGATCCCAAAGATATTTCCAATATCCTGGCAGATCGATTCAGTGCCAACTTCACCCCCCTCTCACCCCCTAAATGACCCATCTCAATACCGGAAGATTGCCAAATTCTGGAAATAACAGCCACACAGGTAAAAAACACACTCTCCAAAGCTAAGAATACAGCATCCATGGGACCAGATGACATCCCGGGCTGTGTACTACATGAACTACAATATGAACTGGCACCTCACGTAAGTGTCATGTTTAATCATAGCCTCACCTCAGGTTTCATGCCCGCTGAGTGGCGCAGAGCTACAGTTATTCCACTCCACAAGGGGGGATCCACCTTGGATCCCGGAAACTACCATCCCATCAGTCTGACAAGCCTTATCTGCAAGGCCATGGAGCGTATTATCATGGAACTTATAAACAAAGACATTGGCAACCTTCAAACACTGGACCCCACCCAGTTTGGGTTCGTGAAGTGCCGAGCTTGTCTCCTGAACCTGATTGACTTCTTCGAATCAGTCTCTAGAGCCATGGACAAGGGTAAGGTGGTCCACACAGCCTATCTAGACCTTGCCAACGCCTTTGACACAATCCCCTACTCTGGAATCATAGATAAACTTACTAAGCTGGGCATTAATCCCTACGTCACCCAATGGGTTGCTAACTGGCTTACTGATAGAACCCACACTGTAAAAGTAGCAAACTCCAAATCCAGCTCCAGACAAGTGACAAGTGGAGTACCTCAGGGTTCAGTCCTGGGACCGCTCTTGTTTGGCATCTACATCTCTGAAGTACAGGCCAACACTAAGGGACTCTGGATAACAAAGTTCGCAGATGACTGCAAACTGAGAGCATTATTGTATCCCCAAATGATGTGGATACTCTATAAAAGGGCCTTACAGAAACAGATGCTTGGTGCCAGAGCCATGGGCTCAAGCTCAATGCAAAGAAATATATAGTTATCACCTTTGGGAAAAACATGTATCCGTGAATTACCATATAGGTGGCAGTACACTAAACACCGAAAGTGCGATAAGAGACTTAGGGACACAGGTGGACAGTGGTCTCACCTTCGATAACCACATCGCCACAACAGTCAGGAAATCCTTCTATGTGGCACACCTCATCACTAAGGGCTTTTCATCCAGAAAAAAGGAGGTCATTGTCCCACTGTACTCATCCCTCATTAGACCCATTATAGAATATAATGCCCCATTTGGTATGTACCTCTCAAGACATCTGCAACAACTGGAAAGGCCGCAGAAATACCTCACTAAAAGAATTACAGGCCTAAAGCAGATGCCCTACGCTGATCACCTTAAAAAACTCCAGCTATACTCTGTCGCATATCATCTACTCAGAGGCGATCTTTGCTTAACATACAAGGCCATGTCAAACCCAGAGCTGTTGGACATACTACACTTAAAGAAATCCCAATCCCTCAGAGCCTCACGCTCCAGGGATCTAAACCTTGTCATCACAATAAACAAAACATGCTGGAGGGATAAGTTCCTGACCCAGAGACTCCCCAGACTCTGGAATAGATTTCCCATACATGTCAAGCAGAGTGCCTCTTTGGTCCTCTTCAAAAGGAACCTTAACGATTGGATGGGAGAAAGGAAATTCACCCCGGGGATCACATCAGTTGCCCTGCTAGACAGGGGTCCAGGGAAGTAAATAGTGTGGGAAGAAATAGCCAGGGAATTGTTATGGCTAGGCTTGTATAGGCCCTAGGGCTGATAGCCTAGTACCAACCTATGAACCTATGATTCAAAAGTTGCACTTCCTTTATTTAAGCAAATTGCTGCTGTGTTTTGAATTATTGGTGCACTAAACTGTTATTTTACTTGAAAAAGTGAATTTCCTCACACTGTTGTTGCTGCTGGATTGTTTACTCTGATATCACCTTCTAAAGTGTTATTTACCTAGTTGTTTACATTTACCTGTGGTAAGATTACACTTGTGGCAATCTTTTTGCGTGCTTTACAATAGTTGTTGTTGCGTCTTTCGGCTTTTCCCGGTTAGGGGTCGCCACAGCGGAACTCCGGTTCACTAATGATTGGCAGTAGATTTTTATGTGCCGAGTTGCCAGCCCTGATGCACAACCTTCAATGAAGGTACGTCCATTCACATGTCTCCACACAGAAGATGCTCTAGCTGAGAATCGAACAGGACAACGTCTTACTGTGAGGCGACAACGCTACTGCAGCACCCTCACCACAGTCTGGAATTATTCATGTAGTGGCAGTAGGTGATTGCCTGGCCTAACTGAGTTGGAAAACACACAGATGGCCTCTAAGTGTAGTCATTTTATTGGCCACATGGCTGAGTAGTTAGTTTACTATATTTTCAGTGCCTAGCTGCTCATCATGCAGTGGGGGTTGGCAGTGCACTGTATAGACACAAACATCTAGAATGTAACTTTCCCTATAAAACTGCCTGTACAACTGTACCCAGTACCTCAAGGAGGGTAGAGCAACTACCTTGCATGTTAACAAGAACAGAGAGCTAATCTGCATATTGAATAGCACTGCCATTAAATTTAGTATTATATAGCCTAGTCTAACCCAAAAAGCCACCATTATAGTCCTCCATTAACCCCCAGTACTCCCCACCCTTGCAGCTCACCAGTTAAAGGATCTGAAAAGATGAATATGAAATTTCCAAATTTTATTCACAGCCAGTCTGGTGAATATGGATATCTTGAATCCATGTCTCATGTTCACTGACAACTGCACAATCCTTAAAGTAACAGATATTCTATAATACAGATGTTCATACACAGTGTCACTGGAAACAAAACTGTCCCATATAAGCACACATAATATAAACCAAGTTGATGCTGCACTCCCCACACATACTACTCACCACACACACGTAGGCCAGTTTATGCTGAGGCACTTAAATGCAATCTTCCTAAACCCAAAAGATATCCCAACATTTTCCACCTGCAAATATTATCCTGAGCAAATCCAAAATCACTTAATAAAAACAATGCCTAACACTACACACACAGCTACACTCAGTGGACCCCCACATGCAAAGCCCACAAGGCAAGGAAACAAACTTCCTAAGACTCTAGTCATAGGGGACACCATTGTACTACACACTGATGCCCCACCCACCAGGCTGAGCAAAGAGACGATAATGGTTACTTGTTTGTCTGGAGCCAGGCTCCACCAACTTATACATGTACTCAAGTCATTCCCCCACAGCTACCAGTGTATTTCAATCACAGTCCATGTAGATGTAAATGACCTGAGACATACCTTCTTAGTCTTTATAAAGAGTGGCATTATAGATCGTACCTCTCAACCTCTCAGTGCAAGAAATCTGGGCCAAGGTAGAAATAATAAGGGGACAAAAGCCCAAAAATAGGGACAGATTTTAAGTACTGCTCCTACAAACTTAGAAAGTTGCTATAATAACAGTTTTTGTATTAATTTTCTGGAGGATATGAAGTCTGAAACACAAATGTCTGTCATTATTTGGTATTATTTAGTCACTTCAATCCTCAACGACTTGACAGAAGACTGGAAATTTTATCAGGAACAGACCAAAAATATGAGACAAAAATCTGAACATTCTGCAAAAATCTGGACAGTTAAAAGGTATGATATAGATATCTCAGACAATGTTTCTCAGGTTGGTATTTGCCTAGCATTGAATAGTACTCTACCCTTTACCAAAGATGATGCCACAATAACAACAAAAAGATGTGACTTTAACAATTGGTTTAGTTGCTTGTGTCATTCTGTAGGGAACCAATATTTCTCAATATAGGAAGACATGCCCCAGGATTCAGCAAGCTCTGCACGGTGTGCAGGAATAGTGCAAAAGCTGCTGCAGGCAATATGGCTGACGTGCGATCCAGGAATGAGCTCCTGAGGTGTACATGAGTGCTCCTGCACTATTCCTGCATGGACACAGCCCCTGTATGCTAATTACCTCATTTGCTGGTGAAAACCATGCAAATGAGGTGAATTAGTGATCCAGGAAGCAAGCAGGTGTCCATGCAGGAATAGTGTAGACTGCAGAAATGTATTCAGCCAGTAGCTGAATACATTCCTGCAAAAAACAAAACAGAGGCATGACAGGTCATAAAAAAGCATGTATTATAAGGGTTAGGCATGCCACTGGCCAAATATATGGCCATAGGCATGAAAACTAGTTTCAAAATGATAAAGAATAACTTTTTTTGGCCGTTTAAGCATAGGGCAGCAGTGTGCAAATGGGATCGGCCCAAAAATAAGAAAAAAAGCTGGAAATAAGCTTTTAAACCAAAATCATCATTTTGCCACAATAGTCAATGGCATACATAACACAACAAGACCATGGAATAGTGGTTGCTAAGGGGGCGGGCTGAGTGTCAGTTTTGTAACCATGCATTAGCAGTCAGTTCTATGCAAATGAGAGGAATGATACTGAATCACAGATTTCCCCTCAGTGCTAGCTTGCACCCAACCATGTAGGTGCAATAACACCATTGTCTAAGCCTAAGAGCTAGATGACCTGATGGGGGGAGTGTCATGACTGCTGTAAGCTTAGTGGAGCACAGTGGCCCATGTTTACCTTTAGCAAAGCACATATAAGGAAGGGGGGGTGTCTGAGACTGCCTAGCAGTGTTCACACTGCCTAAATGGGTGAGCGTACCATGCACTGGGTTTTAAACAAACAAACAAAAAAAAAAACAGGAAATAGCAGCTCTGTTCACATCTGAGCACTGGGTTTGTGCAACGCACCTCGGGTCTTAAATGGGAAGGCAATGGGAAGTGAAAACACCAGTAGGAAGATAATCAAGGAGAACTAGCATAGCTGGCAGGTGAAATGTATCAGAATCAGCCAATTACACAGGTAGCAGCTCAGCCCAGCCCAGCACACTACTATAAACTATGCAAATGCCTTTCATTCTGTTTTTTTCCCCACAAACTCTACACCACCGATGTACACAAATGGGGAAATTTTACCTAACAAAACCAACAAAATAATAGAGGCTGCTGGAGCTCTCATAAATCAATATGTGGAAGAGGCTGAGGGTGGTGAGGATGAGAATGCTGATGACCAACCCACAGTGAGAAGAAGGAGAAGAGTGTACAGACCCAGAGTAACCTATCAGGGGCTACATTAGCTGGAGATAGTGGAGCACTGTAAGGTGGACAAGGACCTCCTACAGAAAATTGTTGAGCTGTGCCGGCCACGTCTCACACAGAACCAACAGAGGGGAACCAATCCCAGTGGATATCAAGGTTTGTGTAGGCTTAAGAATACTATACCACAGGTACCAGGGCAACTGGGGATATCATGGGGATCTCACAGGCATTAGCATCCAGGGTACTCCACCAGTTCCTGGATGCCATGTCAGCACATGCCAGTGAACACATATATTTCCACAACACCTGTGAGGCATTGACCAGCAATATGTGTCTCTTCCACCAAATAGCAGAATACCCTGAGGTAGTGGGTGCTATAGACTGCACGGACATACACATCAAAGCACCACCCGGTGAGCGGGGTAGGATCTACATAAACTGCAAGGGCTTCTCCTCCATCAACTGCCAGGTTGTGTGCAATGCCCAGGGCATTATAATAAATGTGTGTGCAGGCAGCCCTTGAAGCTATCATGACTCCCACATCTGGGATATGCTGCACCTGTACCAGATATTTGCCAGTGGGGACATCCCATATGCCACCTAGAGGGGGATGCTGGTTACGCACTGGAGCCGTGGCTGATGACAACCATCAGAAATGCAAACGCACCTGAAGAAGAGCTCCATAATGAGGCACATGTACAAGCCAGAATCAAAATAGAGTGTGCGTTTGAGATGCTCAAGTCACGGTTCTGGGGTCTGGACATATCCGGTGGAGTCTTGCAGTACTCTCCAGCTACATGTGCAAAAATGTTCATTGTATGTGCCATGCTACACAATATGATCCTGTGGAAACAGCTACAGCAGGAACAGCACGAGGCAAGGCCACACCACCCCCCACCATTGCCAAGGCCAGCACAGGCACAGAGTGACTCAGAGGAGGAACAACCTGAGCCTGGCCCTGTAGTCAGAAGGAGGCATGCCCAGTATGCCCAGGCTTTGGCAAAGAGGCAATGCATAGCACATTACACGGTAGAAACCCAGGGAATGACACATCTCTTTGACTCGCACATACAGTAAAAGGGATGCCAAACATGACACTACCTGTGCTTTACCATGTATAGGGAGTGTACTGTGTGCATCTGACATAGGTAGCCCTCCAGCACCATCCTCAATTCTGGGCACAGCCACAAGGTAAGTCACTTTCCCTATCAATTGCTGAATGGAGTAGTATGTTTTGCTACCTGTATCTATGGTATGGATGTGAGCATGCAAGGGAATCTGGTTTCTGACTGGGATTGCAGTAGATAGTAGACACCTATATGGGTAGCATGAAATCCATAACAGATACTGGTGTCAAAAAAGTAGGCAGTACTAGACAAGGTGACAAATCCCACTGCAGGATATGTGATGGACCAAATGTGTGTCCATAGGACACACACGTGCATGACAGTGAGGCTCACATACCCAACAACAGTCTCAGCCAGCAGGACAGGTGTAGATGACCACAAAGAAAGGCTGTGCTAAGGCTTCCAATTGATGGCAATGGAGAACAGCCCCCCCCCTGCAGACATACACAGACAAACTACAACAGGTCAGGCAGTTGGATATTAGTTCTGAAGGGTAAGAAGTCTGTAACTGAAATGTAGTTCAATAAAACCTAAGATCTGTACTCCACTGATATGCCTCTAGTCTGCATGATAGGTCAGAATACAGAATTAAATGGAAGCCAACAGAGTACTTAAAATACCAGTACAGTCATAGCAAATGTTTACAGTTGTCGGGTGTGTCCCCCCCAATCCTACGTAGAAATGTAAGTAACATGTACGTGTGAGTTTAATAACAGTGGAGCACAAATTACCTGAGCTGGCCAAATTAGCAGGATAGATTGTTGCATGTGTACAATATGCTGGGCTCTTGTGTGTTAGGTTGTTGTGTGTTGTATAATGTGTGGAAGTGGTCAGCATATAGGCATGGAAGGTTGTGTCCCAGTGGCCTATGGCCAGTAATGTTGATGACAGGGCCATGTTGTGACAACTGCAGTGCCAAACGCAGTGCATCCCAGCAAGACCTAATCCAGCAGTCATCCATTCTCATTGTTTGGATGTAATATCTGTCGCCATCTGAAAGATGGACATGCCATGAATGTGGGCCCAGACATGCACACAGTACACAGGTGGAAGTATCCACGACAGAGTATATAAAATGTAACTGTCAAATGCACACACCTTTGGAATTGTACATACAGGTTAGCAGCACATTAGTTGTCTGTGTAGTATGGAATACTGATGTAGTCTGGCCAATCACTGGCAGACCACAAAAGGCACAGTTATGAAGTAATGAGAAGCTGCTGATGTCCCTGCACAACCCAGCATAGGGGGGATGTCCCAGGTATATCTGTGAGTCAGGTGTAAGAAGCTTCCATAGCCCACATGCACTCAACTCATCCCACCTTCAGCCACAGGTTGATCACAGGTCATATCCCTGCTGTTGAGAATGAGTACAGTATGACCCCCACATCCGCGTGGGAATACCCACAGAATGCAGCATGCTGAAGAGCTGTCCCATGCAGGTGTGTCCCTAGCTGTAAGCTGCACACTGCCAGCATCCACACCAATGGATTAATAAGGACGGAAACTATTGCCATTAACACCTCGCACACCTACCCTGTCACCCCAGGGGAATCCAGTAGCTTGCAGCCTGAGACTGTAGGAATGACAGAATGCACTCGCCTGCTACAGATGGCCTGCATAACTACCAAATGCCTACAGTCCTCTGTCAAAGGCCTGTGCCTCACCCATACTGCCATTTTTAATTTCTCCAAGTCTTTTGGGTTTCTAATACCATGACGGGAATGGACCCCATTCCTAAGTAAAAGTATGATTAAAGTTCATGAAATTAGTATTGTTTCACTCTTTGATGTTACTGCCAAAATATGTTATCTCATGGAGTCCCAAATAACAACATAACACAGTCCACAGAACACAAATGCAAAGCCATGTCAACAAATCCCAGTAGCATGCCCACCATGTCCTACTGCATGAACTGTGGACCAACCCCTAAAGACTGTTGGGATGAAGGGATAACTATAGGGATACTTATCAGATATTGCTGTCATAATGTTAGGAAAAGGATAGAATAACAAGGGGGGTGTAGAAGCATGGATGCCACGAAGTGTGTGAAATCTGTAACTCTGATGTGTGCCCATACTATCCCTGCCTGCAAACCCAGTAATAGATGGCTAAAAACCTGCTCGTAAACCACAATGTGAAGGGGAACTGACCAGATATATGAGCCCTGCCTCTGGGTAACCTGTGTGAATCTGTACAGCTGAGAGGTATAGCCACAGCAGGATATGGCCATTCTGTCACGTCGATAGATGTACAAGTGGGGGATCTTCAGCCACCACAGTACCAAGGTTCTGGACCATTTACACAGACCCATCAGCAATTGTCTGCAGCTCCCCCTCCAAACTGGCATGAGTGTGCAAGAATATGCAGTCTGCAGACTACAGTATTGAACACAGCTTCATTCATCTTGTATTCCCCAGGAAATTACTGTGAGCAAATAAGTATATCTGTCAGTAGCTGATGATATAATACATCACAGTGCGAAACAGTAAATATGTCTGAATATCTCTGCTAACACCAAAGCCATGTAGCACAAGCAGCACAGACACAATTAGTTACAGTATCCCACTATCCTTTGCCCATTTGACTCCATATTGTCAACCTATCTACAGATATCCTGCAGAAACAGGTTGCCAGCTGTAGGTGTAGAACACAAATGCCTGCATTGATGTACAACCAACCTGTAATGGAGTCACACATTCAATACAGAAGGTCATACTGGGCATGCTCCCATACTCAGAGAAATGAAGCCCATGTCTGAGAACAAAATACAGAAGGGTCATACTGTGCATGCTCCCACACTTAGAGAAATGAAGCCCATGTCTGACAACAACAGTGGACTATGCATATCTGTCAGTCGCATATTTTTGTGCACACACACCACATTGCACACCATTCATGCTTTGCACACACATCGGATAGGAATACACACATATATCCAAGGACAACACACTATAATAGGTCAAACATATACAAACAGAGATGTGTGGAAGAGAGAGAGAGACAGATGGTGACAAAGAGCATCCCATCATGAGGCCTGTCCAACCCACCACACATCCAATTGGCCAATATCACATGATGTGCTGATGTCTATCACTGTAGACATTTGCATCTGGTAGCCCTTAGCACTATAGTGGCTGTGGTGCGTGTGATAACTGTGTAACATGACAGTACAATTCATTATTCAGCTAGCAGTCCTATACCCAGTCCTGAAAAATATAAAGTTGTGTGTGACAGAGTGTTGTGTGTGTGTTCCAAGAGGAATGGTTTATGGCCCATTCACACACACTGCACTCCCCGTTGCCCTAGTTTAGCAAGCCTGCTGTCAGTCACCTTGAAATACCTCTTTCGACAAGGATCATCCCTATAAGCTCTGTGGCACATGCGTTCTAATCTCAGACATGGCAACTGTGAAACTGTGTGTGTGTGTGTGTGTGTGTGTGTGTGTGTGTGTGTGTGTGTGTGTGTGTGTGTGTGTGTAGGAATCAATGATTGTGAGGTCATTCATAGACACTACACCTCCCATTGCCCTACTTTAGCAAGCCTGCTGATGTCATTCACCTTGACATACCTCTTTGGATAAGGTTCAACCCTCAAAGCTCCGTGGGCATGCCATAACTGTCTAATGCTATAGTATAACATATTAGTTAGCTTCAGAGTTCTAATCACAGATATGGCAACTGTGTGTGTGTGTGTGTGTGTGTGTGTGTGTGTGTGTTTGTGTAGGGATCAATGATTTTGAGGCCATTCACAGTCACTACACCTCCCATTGCCATACATTAGCAAGCCTGCTGATGTAATCTACCTTGAAATACATATTTGGAGAAAGGCTAACCCTATAAGCTCTGTGGTGCATGCCATAAATGGGGAACAATGTAGTAGTAGTAACTGCACAGCTATGGGTTTGAATCTCATCTGTGGCAAGTGTTTTTTTGTGTACATATGTATGCATGTACCTCAAAGATTTCAGTCCCATTTTCAGCCAGTACACATCTCAGATCCTGACTTTAGCAGTCCTGCAGATATCATCCACCTTACAAGTATCTGTTGCGAAGTCTAAACCATGTCAGGTCAGTGGTGCATGTGGTAAATGTGTAACATAATAGCCCGTAAAGGTTGTTAGATAGAGGTTAGAACCTCACCCCTGGCAAATGTAAATGTGTGATTAGGGTAGAATTATTTTTGGGATCTCTCACCCACTACATCACCCAATGCTACTATTTACAAGGGCTGGTGATGTTCCTCACCTTAGAAGTACCTTGGGACAACATCCATCCAAAAAGCTTCATGGTGTGTGCGATAAATGAGATACACTGTAGTAGCAATACATAGCTAGGTAGGGGTTTGAATCTCAGTACTAGAAAGTGTGCATGTGTGTGTGTGTGTGTGTGTGTGTGTGTGTGTGTGTGTGTGTGTGTGTGTGTGTCATCAGCATCCTGTGGGGAGGTTGCTGTGATTGTGTAATGACAGGATGCATTGTGGGGTGGGTTTTGCTAAATTATTATATTGATGACATACTATATGTCACAATGTCCGCCTTACAAGGACAACAGATGTTAAACAGCAGAGAGGCTGGTGTAGACAATCCATAGCCCTACATGTGACATTATGGATTGGTGAACAATATAGGCAACCCTTCTATTACTCAGAGAACACTCTCCACCCATGTCTCAAACACAAACACACTTGACTAGGCAACAACCACTATATTGGTAGTCCCCTGCATATTGCCCACAGATAATAACCATGGTGTGATTGCAGTGGACTCCATGCCTGTTGACCACAACATGCCACTGACATCAGAATGTACTGTGATCTGTAATATCTTCTGACTGTGTGTTATCCAGCAAGTAAAAGGACATGGCACCCTGTTCCATCCCTACAATAGACAAAAAAATGCTTACACTGTTCCTTTTCTATGTTCCCCACTGGACGCCAGCAACAACTGTAGAGTCTGCAAATGTAACCCACAAAGGGAATACCATGCCTTATACACATGCCCTGTGTGGACAGATACCACTAACTCCACTGAATACCTGTGTCATGCTGTCAATGTAGGTGCAGGCATGACCTCAGTTCCATAGCCAGGTCTCACCAAATGAGGTCAGGAATGCCACATCAGATGATAACAATCTGTCTACACAACATGCCCCAAAGACCTCAAGTACACTTCTACACATCATAGGATATGCATGTGGGACATGTGCACAACCCAGACACTGTCCATGTTATGGAATATCGATCACATACATGGCAAGCATTGCACAGCACTGGCCACCCACAATAGTAACCCAGATGAGTTGATGGTGATTACAATAAGCACCTGTGTGGGCCAATCCAAAGATTACACCCCTGTGTCATACTGGAGACCATTGTCATGTGGCCTGATGCCAAGGTATTCCCTTTGCCTAGCCGTGTACAGCTTTCAGGTACAGTCAACTACTACACACACAGCTGTCTTCACCAAAGACTGGACTAGACAGTCAAGAGGAGAAGGTAAACACTTGCACCGCACCGCACTCATCACATAGTACCTCAAAACCTACACCACCAAAACACACACACAGAAGCACAAAACACACACCTACATTTGCAGAGGCTCTCAGTAAAAACCTGCCCAAACAACAGAGACCTCCAAAACAGAAATGCAAGCAACCTCCACCCCCCAACACAACCCAAATGACACTTAGCCCACATACTCAGTGTGCCACTCAACTACAGCCCATAAGACATAACGTACCCAACACTCTAGTCATAGGTGACTCTATAGTCAGGCACACTGTTGTTCCACTCACCAGGCTAAACAAGGAAAAAGTTACTGTCAGGTGCCAGAATCCACCACATAATGCATGCACTCAGGTCACTCCACAACAAGTACAAATATGACTCTGTCATCGTCCATGTTGGTATGAATGACTTGAGACATACATCCCTGAACTACATGAAAAGAGACATGGAGGAGCTTTTCGATCGTGTAGCCCAGGCAGATATGACCCTAGCCCTGAGTAGCATCCTGCCATCACCCAGAATGATACCACAGTACAAGGACAAAATGATTGACTTTAACAATTGACTAAGCTTCTGGTGTCATTCTAAGGGAATCCAGTATCTGTCTGCCTGGGATGACATGATCGACAGACCATGCTGATTTGCCAGAGATGGCCTGCACCTGTCACCCTTGGGATTCCAGATACTGGCAAAGGCTCTTGCCACCCCTATAGTGCCTTTTTTAGGAAAGGTTCAAATAACAAATTCACCACCGTAACAGGTACAAGTAAGCAAAATCTGAGTGTAATGCTACTCAATGCTAGAAGTCTAAACCTCAAAATGCACTCACTCGAGGCACTCCTTAAAATGGAGAACACTGACATCTGTGCAGTGACAGAAACCTGGTTCAAAGCTCCAGAGAGCACCCCTGCATTACCAGGCTATAATTCATACCACATAATTCGACCACCAAACCCAGACTGAAACATTAAAGGTGGAGGCATGTCCATATTCATTAAGGATATCCACACCTCCAAGCTAGTTGCTCAGCATAATGCATCCGAGATTATCCAAGTTCAACTAACTCTGAGCAAAACCGTAATCCAGATTGCAGCTTGCTACAGACCCCCCCCCCACCATGCCCCAGGATTCCCACTCCACTTTTCTTGATACACTGGAAAATATTAAGGTACAACCCAGCACTCTAATAATGGGTGATTTTAACTACCCTACCATTAACTGGTAAAACTAGTCATGTACCAACTCTTTTGCTCAACGTTTTCTGGAAATCATCAATTCTAACACCTTGGATCAACTTATCCACACCCCCACCAGGGGTAGCAATATCCTAGACCTGGTCATCACCAACATGGGTGGCCAGTGTTCCACACCAGAAGTCAGCTCCTCGTTGGTCAGATCCGACCACAAGCTTATCACCCTAGACATCCACATCACACTCCCACCCTCCATTAGGAAAACAACCGTAAAATATTTCTACAAAGCCAAATTCACACTTCTTAAGACAGAAGTGGCAAATTTCATGACACCCATGCAGATGGACAATAGAGGTACGACTGCTAAATCCTACTCAAATGCACTTTATAATCACTTACACGAGTGCATGGATCATGCTATCCTTAACAGAACCAAGATGCTATCCTCCAAAAAACGGAAGCCAATCTGGTGGTCTTCTGCCTTAAACAAACTCTATAACAGAAGAAAGAAACTGTTGCAAAAAAGAGTAAAATCCCATGATTGGAGGAACTCCCTGGTCAGCCTCAGTAAGAAGCTAAGATCCCTCATAAAATCCTCCAAAGCTAGTTATGAAAACAAAATCGCCACTGATTCTAAAGACAACCACAAAGTATTCTATAGCTATGTCAAGAATCTCAATGACAACACTCAGATCTGCTCTGAGTTACAGCACAATGACACTAAATTGACAGAACCAACTGATATTTCCAACATCCTGGCAGATAGGTTCAGTGATAACTTTACCCCCTCGCACCCTCTAAAGGGCCCATCTTTATATGGGAAGAATGCAAAGTTCCTGTAATCATGGCTGCACAGGTAAAAACCTCACTCTCCAAAGCCAAGAACACAGCATCCATGGGACCTGACAACATCCCAGGCTGCCTTCTACACGAACTACAGAATGAACTGGCACCCCACCTAAGTACCATGTTCAATCATAGCCTCACCTCGGGCTTTGTACCCATTGAATGATGCACCGCAACAGTTATCCAACTCCACAAATGGGGGGGGTGCCACAACAGACCCCGGGAACTACTGCCCCATTAGCCTGATGAGCCTGGTCTGCAAAGCCATGGAATGTATCATTATGGAACTCATAAACAAAGACATTGGAGATCTCCAAACTCTGGACCCCACACAGTTTGGGTTTGTAAAAGGCAGATCATGTCTCCTAAACCTGATAGACTTCTTTAAAGTAGTCACCAAAGCCATAGATTAGATGAGGGTGAAGTAGTTCACACAGTCTATCTAGATCTCGCCAAGGCATTCAACACCATCCCCCACTCTGGAATTATAGATAAGCTCACTAAACTAGGTATAAATCCCTATGTCATAAGATGCGTTGCCAACTGGCTTACTGACAGAACCCACACTGTGAAAGTAGCAGACTCCAAATCAGACTTCAGACCAGTGACAAGTGGAGTACCACAGGGTTCAGTCCTGGGTCCTCTCCTGTTTGGTATCTACTTCTCTGAAGTATAGGCTAACACAGAAGGTATTTGGCTAACTAAATTCACAGATGACTGCAAACTAGGAGCCGCAATCGAAACTCCTAATGATGTGGACATCCTACAAAAGGGCCTCTCTGAGACAGATGCCTGATGTCAAAGCCATGGTCTCAAGCTCAATGCCAAAAAGTGCACTGTCATCCCCTTTGGTAAAAACTCTGTACCCATGAGCTACCACATAGGCGGTAGTCTACTTAACGCCGAAAGTGTGATAAGAGACCTTGGGACACAGGTGGACAGTAGTCTCTCCTTTGATAATCACATTGCCACAGTGGTCAGGAAATCCTTCTACGTGGCACACCTCATCACAAAAGGTTTCTCATCCAGAAAAAAAGAGGTCATCGTTCCCCTCTACTCATCACTCATTAGACCTATTATAGAGTACAACACCCCTTTTGGTACATACCTCACAAGACATCTACAACAACTGGAAAAGCAGCAAAAATACCTCACAAAGAGGATTACTGGCCTCAAACAGATGCCTTACTCAGACCATCTCAAAAAACTCCAGTTTTACTCCGTCACATATCGCCTACTCAGAGGCCATCTCTGCCTAACATACAAATCTATGTCAAACCCAGAGCTGTTGGACATGCTCCACTTAAAGAAATCCCAATCCCTCCAAGCTTGCACACCCTAGGGACCTAAACCTTGTCACCACAATAAACAGAACATGCTGGAGGGATAGATTCCTGTCCCAGAGACTTCCCATACTCTGGAACAGACTACCTATCTATGTCAAACAGAGCTCCTCATTAGCACTTTTCAAGAAAAATCTTGATGATTGGATGGGTAATAGGAAATTCAACCTGGGGATCACTTCTGTGGTTCTGCTTGACAGGGGCACAGAAAAATAATTTTCTTCTGTGGCGAAAGCCAGTGTACCTTTTTGGCTAGTCTTGTATAGGCCTTAGGGCCAATAGCCTAGTACCTACCTATGAACCTATGGACACCTGTGAAGCAATGAACCCATGAATTTCAGTACTGGCAAGTGTGTGTCTGTGTGTGTGTGTGTGTGTGTGTGTGTGTGTGTGTGTGTGTGTGTATGTGGAGATTAATGATTTTGAAGCCATTCACACTCACTACACCTCCCATTGGCCTACTGTAGCACACCTGGTGATGTCAGTCACCTTGAAATAACCCTTTGGCCATTAATCAGCCTGATAAGCTCTGTGGTGTATGTGATAACTGCATAATACTGTAGTATAGCAAACTAGTTAGGCAGGAGTTCTAATCCTGACCCTGCTAACTGTGATAATGTGTATGATTTCCTGAGAGATTGTGGGTGTGTCTTCCTTCACTCCTGCTTTTGTGGACAGCTACATGTACTACACTTCCCTTATCCCTCCTTTATCACTGTTGCTGATGTCACTCACCTTCAACGATACCTTTGGAAAGCTCTCCAATTTGTAAGCTCTGTGGTGTGTGCAATAACTGCATAACAATGTAATAGCAATACATAGTCAGGTAGGGGTTTGAAACCCAGCAGTCGTAAGTGTGTGTTTGTGTGTGTGTCATCAGTGTCCTGTGTGGGTCCTGGGTTGATTGTATAATGACATGATTCATTACAGTGTGAGTTTTGCTACATCATTATATTGAGAAGCTACATGTCCCATTGTCGACATTACAAGGCCAACATTTTTCAGACATTGTAGAATTTGTTGTAGGCAATCCTCAGGCATAAATGTGTACAGCCATGTGCAATTACCATGTGGCAGTATGGATAAGTACACAATATAGGCAACTGACATAATGCCCAGATACCACTCTCCACCCATAGATCATACACCAACTAGCTTGGCTCTTACTCTCCTACTCCCTTTCTTTCTTACTTTGTCTCTGTATCTCTCTCTCTCTCTCTCTCTCTCTCTCTCTCTCACTCCCTCCCTGGTGGATGTGGAAAAGTACATCTGGATTGCTTAGGCACTAGCTTGAGTTTTGTAAGTTATGCTCATGATCAGCTGATGGCCTGTGCATGAATTGCAATCCCCACTTGCTAATTGCATGTGGAACAGCTGTGGTATCATTCCTATAGCCAATTGCATGGAAACACACTCCTATAACTAAGCACTTTATGTGGGTGATGGCCATTTTCCTTCACTATGAGCAGGACTTCATGTGGGTGTTTGACAAACAGCATCACAAAGGGTAGTTGGATATACCACTTACAACATACACTGTGGAGACAGGAGGGGGATGTTCCAGACATGGGGACATAATGAAAGTATTGCTCTTCTACATTTGAAGTAATGTTGGTTTAACAGGGTTTGTGTGGATATGACTTTTCTACATGATATAATATCTGGCATGAAAGTGTTATGTGGTTGAGGAAACTCTCATCTGTAGAGCTATCGCTTTCTGCAGATTGGCCAGAGTTTGGAGTCTTACATGTGTTGTGTTACTCACACATTTCCTATATTTAGAAATGCAGTAGCATACTCTGATGATTGGTCAGTACATGGTGACATCCATGTGAGTTACTAACTTCGTATCCCTCAGAAGACATATGTCACAACAAACCCTGTTACACCAGTAAATGTATGGGTTTATCACAGCAACATGTCAATATTGGCCATGTGTTTGTGCCTCCAACCTCAAGTCTGTCAACCTTTGCATATATGTCATGCAGTAAAAGGTGCGTATGTTCAGTACATCATTATTTACTGACATCATACCTGATAGCAAGCCAGTGAGATATCAGACTGCTAGAAATGTTATGTATAGTAGGCCTTATACTTGAGGACAAAACCTGGACATTCTGTTGTAGTGTATACAGTACTGAGGTCTGTGTACTTATGGTGATTGTTGACAGTATGTGTCTTGTGAATATGTACCTTGGCCTGTGTATAGACTGTGGTAAATGTCATTGTTCTTGGTCCTGTTCTATCTGAGGTTGCATGCTGCTCTAGTGTATGGTACCCTATCTGCGTACATGTTTGCAGGGCCAGACTGACACATGTCCCATACCACAGTCACACATCGGAATACACTGTGTATTGGCAAAGTATATGTAGGGTTAGTGTGTGAGTGGCAAATATGAGGATGGTGTTGTCCACACAGTCCATATACTGTAACATTAATTAGGCTTACCATATGTGAATGTGGCTTTGTTCAGATTGGTTGTGGGTATGCACTTTTACACTGGTGTCTGATACTCCATGCTGTTACATGCCTGTAGAGCCTGCTATATTTACAAGTACATGTGTATTCCTCCATAAGAAATGTAGGCCAGTGTTGTGGCAGTCTGCCTGTAGTTTGCACAGTGCTTTGTGACATACCTAGCAGCTCAGTGTATCCACCTAGTATGATGTTATGTCCAGATATTTGTCAGATGTACTGTTGCCAGGCACCATATCTGTTGTGTATTTCTGACAAAGCAGTGGGATGTTGTACAGATGTATGTCACTAACTAGTGGGTAGTATGCGGGTTTCTGATCTCTGCTCCTCTGGTTAATATGTGTCTGGACAGACAGGATTGTGTGAATGCATAAACTATGTGAGCTTATCTATTTCAGTATTTTCATGATATCCCCATTTACATGGCTGTAAATCCACTTTGTCATACTTGGTCCACACATCTTGCACTAAGGAGTTCTGTGTATACCTCTGGACTGAACAGAGTGTGTCAGACTGTCCACATTTATTGGTCATATCTCTGCTGTATTCCAAAGGATCATTTCTGTGATTTGTCTGGTACTGCACTATGATGATCTTATGATGTGTGTCAGTAACTGATGGAGTACATGTCAGTATCAGATGTGACTTCCCACACATTTCTGTTAAAGCAACCCTTGTAACTGTAGCAACATTCTGCATTTATACTTGCAATATTTACATGACATCCCCTTGCACTAAGAGTTTGTGACTATTGGTGCTGAGGTATGACTCCACCACATGTTATGGGCATATGTTATACATATATGTGTGTGTATACATATGTGTATATACATATATATATATATATATATATATATATATATATATATACATACACATATACATATATATTTATTTATTTATTTATTTTACATATGTTGACCGGGCTAGTCTAATTGGATATATGTCCGTTTTCAATAGAGGCCCGAGGAGAAAAGCTCCGAGAAAGAAACAGTTAATACAAAATGCAGAAGGATACCTATACAATCACAATACTATTAGATAATTATACAATCATGTAAAATTGATTTTCAGCAGCAGTAAGCAAAATACAGTAACACTATGATGTTAGATAACTATACATTCAAAAAACAATTTGATAACTATACATTCATGTACAACTTGTTATTTCAGCAGCAGTAAGCGGGATAGGGTAACATTCTGAATATTATTGTTTCAGTCATTTTGTGCAGCATTTATCACAGATAAGTATAAGCATTAGTTAGTTATTATGTTGTGTAAGGAAATTGACACAGTAATGAAGGGTATGAAGAGAGCAAAGTATTTATAATTTTAGAAGAGAGAACCATAGAAAGGTAGTAGAGGTAGAAGAATTGGTGTCAAAAAAGCTAAAAGGAAGGGAAGATAGTATCAGTCAGGCTTGATGGATGGGCAAAGCCATTTGGATTTTAAGAACATTTTTAATTGGTTCCTGAAAAGGTGGGTGGATGTGGTAGAAGTTAGTTCAGTTGGGAGTTTGTTCCATGTTTTACCAACAGAGTTAGAAAACATACATACATATATAGATATACAGATATATATACACACACACACACACACACACACACACACACACACACATATATATATATATATATATATATATATATATATATATATATATATATATATAGATATATACACGTATACATATACATACATACATATATAGATATACCGATACACTCATATATATATATATATATATATATATATATATATGTATGCACACACACACACACACACACACACACACACACACACACACACACACACACACACACACACACATATATATATATATCCTTGTTATGTGTAAACATGAGTGTTGTATTTACCTTCCCAGACATATCCCACCATATTTATCTGATATATGTTTATATAGATATAACAACATACTGATTCAACAATATTTTCACTAACAAGTACTACACACTTGCAGAAGTCAAAGAAGTCATTCATTACTATTCAGTATGTGTACTGACAGATATATTGGAAAAAAAACAACATACTTCTTTATAGCTGTGATGGCTTAGTGGTTAACTGCTTTAACTGTAGTATACAGAGTCCTGTGTTCAAGACCTGTAATGGCTGCTTATTTTGTTGCTAGGCAGAACAAGGACTGTTGGATACAGAGTTGTTAAGGCAGTTTTGAGCAGCTTTAAGCAGGATTGTGTGGGACTGCCTGAAAGTAAGCGCTGCTAAAGTACGGTTAAATGAAAAGCCACTTACACCGTATAGGCTTCACTTACAAGCTCGCAATTCTGCTTAGCATTTACATTTATTTAATGCTTACACCTGCTAAGCATAACTCAGCCCTGGTAACCAGTGATCACATTCCAGTCTGATAAAATAGCAGGGTAATGACATCTTTAATAAGTGTGTTTAATTCCATGTACAGCACATGCTTCTATGTGCTGTCATTACAGTAGCAAGGGATTTGAGTCTACTGTGTGGGACACCTGAGTATATATGGCTTGTACAACAATTTTTTTCCATTTGAATGTGTTTCATACATGGGTAGTATCCCAGGTTATATGCAGTCACACTGGCATGTAGTGTATCATTATGTTACTACTGTTAACAGTGCTTTCCCAAGTAAGAGTTGATTGCAGTTTGTATTACTGGAACCAAACATCCCTGCATGCAAAAATGGACTCTGAGTCCTGACTATCATGTTCTTGGTGTGTGAGCTGTGTGTCATTAAGTATTTGCTACTATATATTGATCTGACATGTGGATATTAACTATAGACTACTGTGTGTATAGGACATGTCATTGAGGGCTACTGTCATGTAGGTACTATCAGTGTCAGACGTCTATCTATCAAAACATTCATCCTAATGCATAACCAGTTGGCCAGCTGATGTCTGTCTCTCCTCTGTACATATGTGCAGATGTCAGGTATTCATCTTGGCTGCTTACAGGCAATCTATGCTTGCCTGACACTGACATGTCTGCCCAGCTGTGTTATGAATGCCACAGCTAGGAAACCCCACAGTGTATGCACCACATGCCATGGATACCTCAACTACACTACCACTTTCAACAGAACATGCTTTGGTGCAAGTTTTCAAGACAGACACTGAACATGCTATGTAATATATGTTGTATACATGTCAATTGGAGCACCTCACTGGCTCTCTGCAAGAGGCAACCAGATGATTGGATGTTGCATTCAACTCTCACCCTGAGGATCACTCACATGGCATCAGTTGATCGATGGCCTGCTTACAAATGGCAAGTGGCATGATACCACTGTACCCACATCCCCTACTCTTCTCATCTCTCCATGGACAATATCCTGGTACACACCTAGGAACACCAGCACCTATGGACTCCAGTACTGACAAATGTGTCAGTGTACATTACTGAGAATAGCAGTGTCTGTGTGTTTTTAAACCTGTAGTTGATAATACCCTGAGGGCCTTCTCACCCACTATACCACCCATTGCCATAGTTAGAAATATCTGCTGTAATGGACATTATATGTACCTTGTTACACTCTTCACCCTATGGGCTACCTTGAGCTTGCAGTACCAGCACAACACTGTTGTACAAATGGATAGATAGGCATGGGTTACCCTCTGAGTCCTAGCAAGTGTGTATGTGTGCAGGTATGTATATTTGTAGGATACAGCATTCTGAGGCCACTTTCTCCTAATACAATACACCTTGACATACAGTATAAGGGATAGTGATGTTGCTGACTATAGAAGAGCCATGCAAACCATCACTCTACTATCCCTGTGGCATGTGCAATAGATGCATATCCCAGTAGTCGCACTCTTGAGATAGACAAGGGGTTGTATTGCAGTCCTGGTCAATATGTGATTATGGGTATGTCAGAATATTATCATGGGTTTCAGTGAGTAAAATATCCAATGTGGGGTGTGAATGCTGGGTATACTGTCTTTACTCCATGGTACCCCCAGTACATGTCCCAAAGTCCACATCAACCATACAGGTAACTGATCACACTATCCAGCCCAATGATGCATGTGCTGTGTGCAAATTATCTGTAACAGAATGGATTCACTGACAAGGTTGTTAACACTGATAAACCTAGGTCTCTCAGATGTGTCTATGACTGTTATGTGTTTGTCACTGTGTATATGACAGTATGTCACACTATGTCAGTTCATAAGCAACCAGTACATCCTGCATTACCATACTGTACAAGGCCTGGTGATGCTCTTCACTTAACAAGTAACCTGGGACACACCTCATCCTAAAAGCTGCATGGTGTGTGCAAATAAGGCCACACACAGTAGCAATAAGTACCTAGGTAGGGGTTCTACTCTCAGTGTTGCCAAGTAAGAGTGTGTGTGTATGTAAAGGGATCTACTTCAGTTTGCAGAAAGTACATGTTCCAGGAGGTCATCTGTCTGAGAACTGACTGGCAAATGCTAACATTTCAAAGGTATCATCTTGTGGAAATTCCTTCCATCAAAACTAGTAGTAGATGTGTAAATGCCCTCTTCCCCACTGTATAGCTGAATGCGGACACATACCCTGCCACCATAATCATCAATGACATTAAACTAGCAGACTGATTATTGCCTGATGTAATGTTGTGTCTATTCTGTCTTGGTGGAATTACATAGGCTAAAATGGGTTCCCTGCAAAAGTAAATACATCCATGTGCACAGTATTCTCTGTGTATTGCACCAACACTAAAGCCTCTGTGTCTGTGTGTTATACACAAACATGTGGTGTATGCCACCCAGTACACTTACCATTGTCCACTGTAGAAGGGCTGCTGACATCAGCCACCATGCAGTCACCTGTATACACCCCTCAGACCTATCAGCCACGTGATACATCCAGTAACTGTTATACAAACCTGTGACTTGTGTTCAGCTGTACCCAGGATATGGCACAGTCAAGGTGTCACCACAGTGCCATACCCCTTGTAGGAAACAACAGCAGACCAACATCCTGTGACACATAGACACCTACAACACAAATGGAATACATTATGGAGACCACAATCAGTCAGTGTTAATAACAGCTATAATGCATCATGGCTGGACAGCTACACATCCTGACATGTAAGCATTAAACTTTAGTGCTGAAAACATGTTACACAGCATTACATTGGTACACCTTAGTACATTCATCATGTGCATCAGAACCATGTTAGTCTGTCTGAGCATCGATGTTATGAACGACAGGATGTGGCACAGGTATCATCATATGCACAGGGTGTGTTGTGGGTTTGCCAGAGACCTAGGCTGAGCCATTTGGTTGACATCATGTGTGTGTGTGTGTGTGTTAGGGGGTTTCATTATTAATTGGGCTGGCAGATATGGTGTGTGTAGGTATGGGGTTGCTTTAGCTGTGTTGGTGATGTGTGTGTGTGTGCATGCACACAATTCTGCCATGTGGCTGCCATATACAGGGGTTTGTTGGACAGCTGCAGACTGTACCTGGCAGGGTGTGCAGTTCACCATCTCCAGCCATGGACATAAAAACTTTGGCTGCCAGCAGTTCCACGGGCACTACCAGGTACAAGCCCAGATATGGTACTCCCCCTGATAATGACAATTGTCCACTGGATCTGGGTCCCTCTTGGGACCTGCCAGGGCCACATACACATGGCCTGCTATGTTGTGATGTGAACAGCAACCCCCTGCAGTGCTGGTACTGGTACTGCCACTACAGGAATGGCTCTTACTTGTTGAACATCCACGTTTACCTCCACCTGTTGGTGTTGCTGACCTGTGTCCATGTGGCTGTTGCACTACTCCCACCATATGTTCACGCACAGACATTGCATGGTCGAGGATTCCCACCAACTCACTCAACCTTCTTTTCAGGACCTCTGCAAAACAACGGTGGGCACCTGCAATATCATGGATGTTGTTAATAACAGCAAAATGAGTAGCCCTCTGGAGCCTCAGACCCTGTCTAGTATAATGTTCCATACATGCCTGTGCCTCCATGATGGCCTGAAACATGCGTCTGGTAACACCTGCTGTGGCACTTCTGCCAAGGGCATGATGACCAGCAGCCCTCCTATGAGCACCCCTGTACATCTGCCTGTGTGGTACCTCACTGGGCATCTGGCTATGGCTGCTGTGTCCAGATGCACTTGCCCTAGTCACCACACTGTCTTGTAGCATTCCACCACCCACCAGCTGTCCCTCATCTATGGCCACTGGTGATGGGGTATGTATAAGCAATGTGACTGTGTGCGGGGATGGGGTGGATAACAGTTGGATCTCAACCGATGGCACAGCTTCAGCCCCTGACAACCCTGCCTGTGCCTCACCATACCTATAATCATTTTCAGAGTCTGTAGGGACACTAACATCAGTTTGCCTGCAGGAGGGACCCTGACCCACCTCACCACCTGTGAAGGGGAAAACAAGAAGCACACTTTAGGACAGGTACGTCATTGCTTAACTGTACACACACATACACACACACACACACACACACACACACACACACACACACACACACACACACACACACACACACACACACACATGCACACACACTTACAGGTGAGGCTGCACAAAGATATTACACACAGACCTCCTATTACCCAGCTGTTAATATGCATGACATATGGCACTCAACAGCATGCACTGCAGCTATAGTCAATCCCTGTTACTAACATTATACATCTCAGTGATGCATGAGTTGTGTTAGTAGGTGATGCCCCTTCCCCTGGAACACACTGCACCCATGTACACAGTATTGCTGTGCACCTGTTCAGCACCCTGGCATGTACTGTGCACCATACCTCACAGGTGTACATGCCATTGCTGAATGTGTATATGTGTGTCAGTTATGTTTGCTCTGCTGCTCACAGCCCCTATGTGTTTGTCTGACACATACCTGAGATGATATGAGGACAGATGTCAATAGTGAATGTGTGATGTCTGATTTGCAGATCTCATCATCAGCAGTGCATGTATGAGCAATAAAATAAAATTACACTGACAACATTCAAAGCTTACTGTGGCTATGAGGAGCGTACACACCCTTATTGACATGACACCTTCTTCCCTGATATGCCATGTGGCCACAATACTGCATATGTTAACATTACACAAACCTGATATGTGACATATGACCTGTGCAGTCAAATGCAGTATCAAACAAATGTGTTAGTTGTGCAGATGCTGATTGAGATGCATACAATATATGGGTGCATAAGTGTGAAAACGCTTAACATGATTTTTGTTTTGCATCAACTGTTAAGTGTACTACAGCAGTCACTATTCCTGGAAGGGGTATACTAGCATGGCCCATCTCCACTTGCCAGTATTTGGACACTTCACCCTACAAATGTCCCCCAACTCTACCAGATTGCATGGTCAACTCATGTGCACAGCCCTTGGAGGTCACACAGTTCCTTCACTATTGCTGTGGAGTCAGGGTTATGTCTGCCACAATTCATGACCTTGACTGTGTGCAGATACAGCTATTCTTAGTGAACTTTGGATGTCTGCTTCAGTTCACTGTTGTGTTTCAGGATGACACCCCTCCTTATTCACAGCCTTTTTGCATATGCTTGACAACTATGGGCCACACATGAGTGTTATTGTGCAGTGTCCCAAATTCCATGTGTACCAGCCTAGTCCCTGCAAATGAACGGCAAACATACAGGTGTACACTGGCACCAGCAAGGTACAGATGGGTATGGTGGGCCTGAGGTGGAGTGAGGTGTTGCTTGTGCAGCACATGTATATTTATTAATACTGTCTGTAGCTTTCAAACTTGGTCTTGGTACACCATTACACATTGCAACACATGCCTTTGGGGGACTTTTGATGTTATGCATATACTACCTGTAGAGAGCCCTGGATGATGTTTCCTGTGGAATAACTTTCCCATCTGATTACCCTAACCGACAGGCCACACTTATGCAGAGCCCAGGCAATTGTCAACACAAGTACTACATAGCCAGTACTTGCTAGACATTCCTGTAACTCCCTCAGTGCTGTGGCATGTTTCTAGGCAGCCTCCATGACCAGTTTGCAACATGTGTTGTCATCTGTCTTGGATGGCCATCTGTTTATTTTCTACATTAATGTTGTCCCATACTTCCTCGTCACATACATGACTGTCTGCACTGTTTGCCATGGTATACGCAATGGTGAGGTAAGGCTACATCTCCCACTCCTGAGTGCTACCTGTTGGATATGGGATCCATTCCATGGTTTGTAAGATGTGTGTAAGCCACGGCTGCCTCTGTTGCAGGTGAGCGGGCAAATGTCATGGACATACGTCTTGGACAGCAGACCATTTCTTGGTATGACATTCAGGACCTGTACTTGATGGAAGGAGCATACTCATGAATAGTGAATGCTGTCAGTACCTCAAAAGCTGCTTCCACAATATGTTATTTGTAGTGTGTGCACATATGCTTCCAGTGTTTCTTAAGGTATGTATTCCCAATATTTGCAGTCCCAACATAGGATTCCATATTACACATTCATTGCTCATGTTAGGATCACATTACAGGTTGTAAGGGTTGTGGAATGTGGTATTGTGATATTCCGTTGTGTAGATCTGTAACAGTTGCCATTGTAATAGTGGTATATACACTGTTGTAACCACTGTATAAGGGTAATGTTTCAGACATGTTCCTACTGTAGGCCATTTGTCCCATCATTATATTCATCTCTGTGCACACATCTTGCAATGACAGGTTGTTAGTTAAATTGCAGGACTCTTACATATCTTTCAGATATGCCACCATGGTGACCACTCTGATGCAGTGCAGTTAACAGCAACAATAAGTGAACATGTACAGCGTGCATTAAGGGTAGGTGTGTTAAATGTGTGCATAGCAAATACCATGGCCATAACATATTGGCAAACCTGAACAAAACACACCACACTCATCAGCTACAGGCTGCTGCCCCAGAGGTATACCAGAGGGACCTACATAGTTGGGTGAGAGATGTGATGTCAGTAGCCACACATGTGGCATTGGTACAGGGTGGGAGCAGCATTTCAAAACATTAATAGTACAAACCCACAATACTACAGATTATGCACATTTGTTCATTACTACACTGTAGCAACAGACTATATATATATATATATATATATATATATATATATATATATATATATTATCTCACATATGCATGATGAAACTTTACAAATGTGGATGGATAAGCAACAGTGGTCTACTGATGTGCCCTGTGGCCTTACCTGCATGGTACTCGTCCATTGTTTGGGTAGCACCCACCTCCACAATGCTATCAGCAGGTTCCTGGCTTTGCTGGTGGTGATGTGCCCCGAGCATGGCTAAGAGCTCCTCAGCATGTGTCAGGTGGGGCTGGATGGCATGGACCCCACCTGTGGCTAGCTGGTCCCTCCTAACTGCAGTAGCACACTGACAGGCATGGCAGAGGAGGTCAGTGCAGAGATGTCGGACCTGCTTATAACTGTGGTTATGCAGGCCAACATCATTTACCCTGTGGACAAGCTCATTCCACAGGTTAGTCCTCTCCTGCAGATCATGGGCTGTGCAGCCAAAGAGGGTTTGGTGTGGCTGCACCAGGTAGTTAATAATAGCATCATTTTCCTGGGAGGAATGCAATGGAAGGTGCTCTCTAGACATAGTACCTGAAAGACATGTTGTATCTTTGGGCTTTTCCCGGATAGGGGTCGCCACAGTGGAACTCCGGTCCACTAATGATTGGCAGTAGATTTTTGAGTGCTGAGTTGCCGGCCCTGATGCACAACCTTCAACGAAGGTACGCCCATTCACACATGTCTCCACACTGAAGACGCTCTAGCTGAGGATCAAACAGGACAACGTCTTACTTTGAGGTGACAACGCTACCGCAGCACCACCACTGCAGTACATGAAAGATATAAAGAGGAAAAAAAGGTCTGAGGACCTAATACTGCAAGGATATAATAGTTGTTAATTGATATCTCTGTCTCCCCCCCACCATATCTGCAACAATAATCTGAACACACAACTCAGTGGGTATGTTTACAGCAAACCTACTGTTGGGACATATATCATATTTTACGACAAATACTGAAATGTGTTTCTAATCATGTTCCATGTTGAAACACTATCATTGATGGACTGTTGCTAACAATGTCACCTGCATGCCATTGTAAGTTTCACCATGGTTCCATATATGCATGTGTTCTGTTCGCTATGTGACTGCTCCAAATCTGGTGTTTTGCGTTAATGGGAATATCTATGCATGCTGTTAGAAGTAATTCTGGATTGTGTGGACTATTACTACCCACATACGTTCTAAAACTGTGACACAATAACATGTTTGGGAAGGCTGTTCCCAGCAGAATCACCTCTCCCACCTCATCTGGCCATGTTACCAGGCCAAAGCACATCTGGGACCCACCCTGGGACCTCATCATTTGCTGGTCCTGCACTACCTTCAGGTAAAACCACCTCAGGGGATGGTGCTCGGTCCCCCCCCCCCCGGGAGCACACACAGACAGGGTCCTGTCACCAGAAGTTAGGTCTAGGGTCTGGTGCATAGGGAGATCGACAGAGAATTGGGGAATCTGCTACACCACCTTGAGGCCTTCAATACACAATTACAGGGTCCGTATGCTACTCCTACTCAGCCCCCAGCTCAGCCACCTTCAGGGCCATGAAGATGCAGTGGTGACTGCCCATGGGTGAGGACCTTGGTCCCACTGTTTCCATTTGGGGGCTCATGGGCTTCCACTTTTCAAATACCACTCCCCATTCAAGGTGTTTACCCACCACATGTGTCATGTACTGCCCCTGTATGCTATCTTGTCTGTCTTCCAACCCAACCTAACTCCCCAAATATATCTACTATCCTTCCCCAACATCTCACTCTCACTTTCACAAACAAATGGCAATGTTTCCCAGTATGGATTTCACACCAGACATAATTGTCCATTTCGCACATGCTTACAAATGTATATTTATATATATATATATATATATATATATATATATATATATATATATATATATATGTGTGTGTGTGTGTGTGTGTGTGTGTGTGTGTGTGTGTATGTGTGTAGATATGTGTGATGTTTACTCAAACATGTCATGCAGCACAGTCATTCAACAGTAGGGAAAATGTATTTATATATACATGTATGTCTACAGATATACAGATACATACACACACACACACATATATATATATATATATATATATATATATATATATATATATATATATATGGATCTACCTTAGTAGATCGACATGTTAAAAGAGCGAACACGAATTAACCGACGCCAAAAGATCGCAAGTCACTTCACCGATGCCAGAAGATCGACAGTGCACAAACACGACATCGCATACACCCGACACATCATACCAACAAACAAAACAAATCCCCTATCCAAAACCCACACACAACACAAGCACACCAAAATCCTTACAAGCGAACACTAACCCATACATACACAACTATCTACAACCCTAACCCAAACCCTTACCCTAAGGTCCGTCACTATCGCACACTCACCTAACCTGCGCCCTAACCCTAACTCACTTATCCCACCCCTACCCCTACAGACCACCAACATCGCACACTTACCTTACTCGCACCCTTACCTAACCCGCGCCCTAACCCTAACTCCCTTATCCCACCCCTACCCCTACAGACCACCAACATCGCACACTTACCTTACTCGCACCCTATCGTCCGTCACTACCGCAAACTTACACATCCTTTCCCCATCGCAGTGTTCTCAGCGTCGGTGTCTTCCTCAGTCGGTCTTCTGCCTTGTCGATCTTCTGGCGTCGGTGAAGTGACTTGCAATCTTCTGGCGTCGGTTAATTCGTGTTAGCTCTTTTAACATGTCAATCTACTAAGGTAGATCCATATATATATATATATATATATATATATATATATATATATATATATATTTTAATATATAGATATATATATATATATATATATATATATATGGTTCTACCTGACATAATCGAAACCACAACACCACCAACCAAATATCAGGCATACATAATTCATCATCCATAAACGAGAGCCACACATAACCACATAAGCGAAAACCGATAACGAACAACCGACACACACAAAACACCCCAACCCATCAAAACAACACACATCCCACACAAACAACACACACACACAACACACAAAAAATACCTAAACAGCCTCCTAACCCCCTCTACCCTAACTCTACAATGTCGCCTACGCTCACACACTAACCTACCTCTTACCCGCCCCTAAACCACACTCACTTAACCTCTTCCTATCCACCCTAACTCCTCCCTAACAACTAACTCACGCCCCCTTACCTAACCCCAACTCAATTAAACCTCCCCCTTCCCCACAGACCCCACCTCGTCACTTACCTGCTCGTACTGCAACGTCCTCTACTAATAGCCGGCACCATGCCTTTTCCCATCGTTGGTGTTGTCATAACCATATATATATATATGTGTGTGTGTATGTGTCTGTATATCTGTAGACATACATGTGTATATATATATATATATATATATATATATAGAGAGAGAGAGAGAGAGAGAGAGAGATACATAAAGATATATATATATCTGGAGTGCATTCAAACATTAGGTCCACACTCTCTAAATCTCCTTCCTCCACAGCTGCACTTTTCTGCCTTGCAACAAAACAGAAGAGTGTCACATGTGGACACAGCCTAACTCTGCACAAACACAAATCACATACACACAAACACCACCACCCTCAACACTAACACACTCACATTCTTACCTACCTACCCTAACCTACACGTACAACTCCCAAACACACTCAGAAACTCACAAACCCTCCCCAAAACCATAAAAAAATACAACACTTACCTAGTGTGCTATCCATACCCCTGGCTCGACATTTCAAATTCGACATTTCCGGGTTTGAGATTTCCGTCCATTTAACTTTATAGGCTTGAGATTCTGAAATTCGATATTTCAGGATTTCGAGCTTATAAAGTGCTTCCCTATATGAGATCAGACAGGAGACCCATGGACTATGATGTGTGCAGATGATGTTGTGATCTGTAGTGAGAATAGGGAACAGGTGGAGGAGACCCTGGAGGGATGGAGATATGCTCTAGAGAGAAGAGAAATGAAGGTCAGCAGGACTAAGACAGAATATATGTGTGTGAATGAGAGGGACAATAGAGGAATGGTGAGGATGCAAGGACTAGAGGTGATGAAGGTGGATGAGTTTAAATACTTCGGATCAATAGTTCAGAGTACTGGTGAGTGTGGAAGAGAGGTGAAGAAGAGAGTACAGGCAGGATGGAGTGGGTAGAGAAGAGTGTCAGGAGTGATTTGTGACAGACGAGTACCAGTAAGGGTGAAAGGGAAGGTCTACAAGAGGGTAGTGAGACCAGCTATGTTATATGGGTTGGAGACAGTGGCATTGACAAAAAGGCAGGAGTTAGAGCTGGATATTGCAGAGATAAAGATGTTAAGATTTGTACTGGGTGTGACGAGGGTGGACAAGATTAGGAATAAGTATATTACAGGGTCAGCCCAGGTTGGAAGGTTTGGAGACAAAGCCAGAGAGGCAAGGTTATGTTGGTTTGGACATGTGCTGAGGAGGGATGCTGAGTATATTGGGAAAAAGATGCTAAGGATGAAGCTGCCAGTTAATAGGAAAAGAAGAAGGCCTAAGATAAGGTTTATGGATGTGGTGAGAGAGGACATGCAGGTGGTTGGTGTGACAGAGCAAGATGCAGAGGACAGGAAGAAATGGAAACAGATGATCAGCTGTAGAGACCCCAATGGGAACAGCCGAAAGAAGATGATGATGATCACCCTGGGGATCACTTCTGTGGCTCTGCTCGACAGGGGCATAGGAAAATAAATTTCTTGGGTGGCGAATGCCAGGGTCCATTTCTTGGCTAGGCTTGTATGGGGCCTAGGGCTAATAGCCTAGTACCTACCTATGAACCTATGATATATATATATATATATATATATATATATATATATATATATATATATATATATATATATATATACACACACACACACACACACACACACACACACACACACACACACACACACATACACACCCATACATACATACATACATATGTCTACATATATAAATACATTTCCCCTACTGTTATATGACTGTGCTGCATGACATGTTTGAAAAAAACATAAAATTTATTTTCAACTTAAATGGCTTAGTGGTGAATCACTTTGGCTATAGTATGCAAGGTCCTGGGTTTGAGACTTGAAATGGCTGATTATTTTATTGCTGGGCCAAACAGGGCCTGTTGGAGACAGAGTGATTAAGGCACTTTAAAGCAGTTGTAAGTGGGTTTGCATAGGTTTGCACGGAGCTCAGTGACACTTACATGAGCTCAGCTTTGCTTATGCCTGCTTATGGCCGCTTACGGCTGCTTAAACCCATGCTAATTTCAAATAAAAAAAGAAAAATAGGGAGATAGGAAAGTGGTGAAATTATGGCAAGCAGGGGGACAAACAAGAGAAACATTTAGGGATATGCAAGACGGGTGTAGGAAAGGACTATAGCTCTGCATTTCTTTGGCAGCAAAAGCTGCTTTCAATGTGGGCATCATACAATATGGATGATTGGTAGAGTTAGATTTTGTGATGGGTACATGTCTCTGGGTGAAATGCAGAGCTATGTATGGGATGTGATTTTTTTTGTGGGACAGATGCCTTTTTTTAAGATGAGAGTGGGATGTTATGGAAGGATTATAGGTAACTGTGGTGAAGCAGGTTTGGTAGGAGAGTTTGCATTTGCAGACAGACAAGACAGCAGACAGGGGCGGTGTATGACACATGAGGGGTAAACACCTTGACAGGAAGGGTGGTTGGGAATCTGAGGCTCATTAGCACCCCAGATGGTAGTAGTGGCACTGATGTCCCCATCTGATGGCAGTCACCACTACTCCTTCACAGCCCTGAAGGTGGCTGTGCTGGGGGCTGAGCTGGAGGAGCCACCTGCCCCCTTAGCTGCACCAGCCTGCCCTCCACCTGATGCAGGCGGTCATCCAGCTCCATCTGGAGGACACTGTGCACCATGCCACAGACCTCATCCCGGATGACAACATCCTCACCGCGCCCACTTACAGGGGTGAGGCCCATCCCCTGCAGCAGTTCCATCTGAGGGTGGTGCAGGACCAGCAGATGAGGGAGGTCTGGGTTGGTTCCTAGATGTGCTGGGACCTGGTGCCTTGGCCAGGTTGGGTGGGAGAGGTGGATCCACTGGGATCTGCCTTTCCATATGTGCTATGGTGTGGAAATTCATGAATATTGGTTAGTCATGCACAACACATTACATTAGTAAAATAGCATGCATGGATATTTCCATTTACCCAAAACAGTGCAATTATAACAGTGCCATAACAAACAGAACCCATAAATATATAGAATGGCATTCAGGGTTGCAGCAGCATGGCAGTTAGTGGTATGTCAGGCAGGCAATAAAATGATTATTCAACAGGAAATATTATTAGAAACAACAAAAGGATCCACCGGAGGTGCAGCGTTCCACAATAAACGTATAAAATTCAAAACCAGTCACAAATGGAACGCTGAAGCTTGCAACACAAGTACAATACGATACCAACTCAAAATAAAAATGAAAGTAGTAATCCAACCACGAAGCAGTATGTCATAAAACAGGAACTCCTTTATTCAGTAAGCGCTTTCACCCAAAGTGGGCTTCCTCAGACTGTACAACTAAGTAAAACAAGCACAGTCCTTATATACACATAACAATTAAATAATTAAGAACATAATTACTCTAATTAATAAAATTTAGCGTTCAAACCATATAAATACTGGAAATATATAATGCATTAATTCATAGTAAGGAGTGTATGCACATTAAAAACCTAGGTATAGGAAAAAACGCAATAACATAATATACTTTATAAAAGGTATGAGAACTTTTAAGAGATCTTAGAATAGTCTAATCAACTCTGGTAACTCTTACAGTTCCCAGTATCTCCAGCAGATGGCAAACTAGACAGGTTGAACAGTCCCATATAGTGTCACAATATAAAATCCCATAACAAATCTATATATAAATATATAATAATAAATTAAAATTTTTTAAAAGCATGCTACTCAGATAACAATGTGTCATTTAGACAATGACTCAAAGCTGATGGAACCTACATAAACAAATAAAATACAGGTGTTAAAGCACAATGTTATAACAAATGTTAAAACAATGAGTGAATGCATTATTACAGCCTAACTAAGGGCCAAAAATATTATTGTATTACTTCTTTAAGGTTCCTTAAGTTTTCTTTTCTTCAGAAAAGGATATATACTGATCTTATCATTAAGGCCTGGGGGGCAATCTGCCTTACATCTAATAATCCATTTTGTTTCCATTTCTAAGGTAAGGGTTTCTATATCACCACCCCTAGGACCAGTATTCACAGTTTGTATTACAAAAAAGCTAAATGTATGCAAGGGGCCTTTTATTTTCTGATGTTTTGCTAATGCATTCCTCTCATCCCCTATTCTCATACTGTAGCAGTGCTCTCTGATCCTTTCTCTTAGTTGTCTATTGGTTTTGCCAATATAGAAAGCAGTGCAGGAAGAGCACTGAGCTAGATATATAACATTTGTCGTCCTGCATGTGGTACCTGTTAAAAATGTAAATACTTTATCAGACAGAGGTAATTTAAATTCAGTGTCAATGTTAATAAAGGTGCATTGATTGCAGTTACGGCAGGGTGTAGTATTGGTAGAATGTACATAATTCTCTATGTGTCTCTTATGACATAACATCCTCCTTAGGTTTAACTTATTTTTATAACAAAACCTAGGACTTCCCCCAACTAAATTACTAATGGCATCTTCTACCCCTAGGACATGCCAATGTTTCTCAATTATGTCTCTAATGTGAAAGACATCACTCGTATAAAACATAGGTATGTTAATATAATTCACCTTACAAGCTGTTATACTATCATTGTGAGTTAAATCATTCACCATTGGACATGAAAAGTAGGGTCTAGCTCTGGTGTCCCTCATCGCAAACACTTCTGATGTAGTATTATCAATCTGCTCTATATTATATTTCCTATCTAATAATCTACCTTTCAACCCCTCCAGCTCTTGATTGTAACCATCCTCAGTCGGGTTAAGCCTGGAGGCCCTCATAATTTGACCCTTAACCACATTATCGAAGATGTGTTTAGGGTGCATACTATTTCTATGTAACAGTGTGTTCCTGAAACAATCTTTCCTGTGTACCGAGGTGTTAACAATGCCACTAGGTAGCCTCATGATATTCACATCCAAATAAGAAATAAAGTTTTAGAATAATTCATAGAAAACTTTAAATAGTCAGTCAATCTATTAATGTCTTTCTCAAATTGTAACAGAGACTGCTCACTACCCTCAAATATCAGAAACAAGTCGTCCACAAATCTTTTATAAAAGAGTACATGTTTCTTAAAATATTCAGATGGAATAAACTTTCTTTCTCCCACTCAGCCATAACTATGTTGGCGTAGCTATTGGCACAAGAAGTGCCCATAGCTACGCCATCATTCTATATATAAATATCTTGTTCAAATATAAACATGTTATTCTCTAAGATTATTTCTAGAAACAGAGTTAGAAGTTCTATGAATTGGATATCCATCTCTGTATATTTCTTTAAATAATTCTGTACACTTTCTATTCCTAATATGTTGGAATCACTGTAAAAGACTTTTCACGTCAAGTGTAACCATGAAATATTCCATTCTCTCATCTAATGTAGATATAAAATCATACAGGCTTAATAAAAAATGCTTACTGTCTTTTAAAACAAAAGGGTTCTCATTCACCACCTTTCAGATGATATTCAACAAATAAGGAAAATGGTTCAGTTAACCAGCCACTTCCAGAGACTATAGGTCTCATAGGGGTTTCGAGACCCTTATGAACTTTTGGTAAGCCTTTAAGTATAGGGATAAGCGGGTTATCCACCTTAAGGAACTTATAAAATCTTTTTATTAACCTGCTTCTGAACAAATCATCTATTGTGTCATACACTCTAAATATTTTCATCATTAATTCATTAATGTCCAGTTTAGTGTAGGATCCATCAGTGCTAAGTAGCTTATTCATATTTTCAACATAATGTTCATAATTCATTACGGTCCTCCTTGTCAGCTGGTGTAATGATTATATTCTTATCCATTTTCAAATCCCATAATGCCTTCCTTTCTAAATACGTAAGATTTTTCTTCCTGTTACACTTCTTATGTTTTCCTATATCCTTGGTGGAGTAGTATGTGTGTAAATCACTCTCAACCAGTTTGGTAAAGGTTTCCAATACAGGATGTAAAGGGGGTATGTAAGTGCTAACAGGTTTAAATCTATCTGACACTCTATCACTGTCAGTAGTGCCAAAGTCCAGTCTCAGTTGTACATTTCTGGCAAACATTTTCATATCTATAATGGATTCACTCAACTCACTGTTTCTACTAGGGATAAAGGAGAGGCCCTTATCCAAAACTTGTGCTTCATATATATTCAAATCTCTACTAGACAGATTAATGACTAAGGATGCCGTCATTTGGCCCACATCTTCTTGATAGTCGGTCCTACCTGCTCTACATCTGTTACTTTTCTTTTTTGTCGCCCCCTGCTCATAGAGCGGGATCTCCCTCTGAACCTGGGGGACTGTATGGGGAAAGGGACATCATGCCTAATCTCCTGAATGTCACTTCCTTGCCCTTTACTTAAGGAGACCACCTTTTTCTTCACAACATTTAACTCATTATTCTTAGTGTTAATGCAATCCACCATGCCTCTAACATTGGTAGGAACAATGTCCTCTGTACATGCTAATGTAGTTCTTTTTTCCACTACTTTAGGATATAGATTCACATTGTGTGTAATCACATTATCACTTGCCTTTACACCATTAGCCACCTGATTAGTAAATGGAGCTTCAAAATTTGAAGCAACAGTTGGTTCTACAGTATGGCTAGTTACATTCAATCTAGTTCCTTTTTGGCTTTTTGAGTTGCCATGCTCATAAGTATTAGTAGTCCTAGGCCAAGTAAAGACATGGCCATTTTTAAAGTCCAAAACGTCTCTTTCAATCTTTGTCTTTCTGATTGACAAGTCTTTTTTCATACAACAAAACATTATCAATAAGTCTGTCTAATCCCATAGTCTTTTTAGCAGTGGGATACTTCACATTAATCAATCTATGCATTTCTGTTACTTTCTCTCTAAGCAGTTCCTCCTCAGGTCTATGATACTCAATGAGGAGTTTCATATAATTAAAACTCAATTCCATGTTAAGTCTCTGCCACTTTAATAAAAGTTCTGGATGTTGGTTACCTGATGTAGGCATTTTGAGGACTCGGAGTCCTCGAGGTATGATTTGTTTTCAAACACGCCTCAAAATGCTGCCGTTGCAGCTGTAGTCTCTTCAGTTTTAAAAATCGGATTCCAGTTGGTCTAGGTCCTCAGCCAGCGATAGTAGATTCCGTCGTCTAATTCAGACCCACGCTCATCTGTAGGTTCAAAAAACAGCAGCACATTCTCCTTGCCTGCTACACACTCTGTGAACTTCCCCAACATCCGTTCTACAGTTACGTTGGCCTCAGGTACGTAGCAAGTTCAATCTCGTCGATCTCATCACCATCCATAGTACAAGCCATCCCCTCCGTGCAAATCAAAAATAAGTATCAGAAACAACAAAGGATCCACGGAGGTGGCGTTCCACAATAAGCGATAAAATTCAAAACCAGTCACAAATGGAACGCTGAAGCTTGCAGCACAAGTACAATACGATACCAACTCAAAATAAAAAAGAAAGTAGCGTAATCCAGGCCACGAAGCAGTATGTCATAAAACAGGAACTCCTTTATTCAGTAAGCGCTTTCACCCAAAGTGGGCTTCCTCAGACTGTACAACTAAGTAAAACAAGCACAGTCCTTATATACACATAACAATTAAATAATTAAGAACATAATTACTCTAATTAATAAAATTTAGCGTTCAAACCATATAAATACTGGAAATATATAATGCATTAATTCATAGTAAGGAGTGTATGCACATTAAAAACCTAGGTATAGGAAAAAACGCAATAACATAATATACTTTATAAACATAATATACTTTATAAAATACACTTTATAAAAGGTATGAGAACTTCATGAGGCTACCTAGTGGCATTGTTAACACCTCGGTACACAGGAAAGATTGTTTCAGGAACACACTGTTACATAGAAATAGTATGCACCCTAAACACATCTTCGATAATGTGGTTAAGGGTCAAATTATGAGGGCCTCCAGGCTTAACCCGACTGAGGATGGTTACAATCAAGAGCTGGAGGGGTTGAAAGGTAGATTATTAGATAGGAAATATAATATAGAGCAGATTGATAATACTACATCAGAAGTGTTTGCGATGAGGGACACCAGAGCTAGACCCTACTTTTCATGTCCAATGGTGAATGATTTAACTCACAATGATAGTATAACAGCTTGTAAGGTGAATTATATTAACATACCTATGTTTTATACGAGTGATGTCTTTCACATTAGAGACATAATTGAGAAACATTGGCATGTCCTAGGGGTAGAAGATGCCATTAGTAATTTAGTTGGGGGAAGTCCTAGGTTTTGTTATAAAAATAAGTTAAACCTAAGGAGGATGTTATGTCATAAGAGACACATAGAGAATTATGTACATTCTACCAATACTACACCCTGCCGTAACTGCAATCAATGCACCTTTATTAACATTGACACTGAATTTAAATTACCTCTGTCTGATAAAGTATTTACATTTTTAACAGGTACCACATGCAGGACGACAAATGTTATATATCTAGCTCAGTGCTCTTCCTGCACTGCTTTCTATATTGGCAAAACCAATAGACAACTAAGAGAAAGGATCAGAGAGCACTGCTACAGTATGAGAATAGGGGATGAGAGGAATGCATTAGCAAAACATCAGAAAATAAAAGGCCCCTTGCATACATTTAGCTTTTTTGTAATACAAACTGTGAATACTGGTCCTAGGGGTGGTGATATAGAAACCCTTACCTTAGAAATGGAAACAAAATGGATTATTAGATGTAAGGCAGATTGCCCCCCAGGCCTTAATGATAAGATCAGTATATATCCTTTTCTGAAGAAAAGAAAACTTAAGGGAACCTTAAAGAAGTAATACAATAATATTTTTGGCCCTTAGTTAGGCTGTAATAATGCATTCACTCTCATTGTTTTAACATTTGTTATAACATTGTGCTTTAACACCTGTATTTTATTTGTTTATGTAGGTTCCATCAGCTTTGAGTTATTGTCTAAATAACACATTGTTATCTGAGTAGCATGCTTTTAAAAAAATTTTTAAAAAAATTTTAATTTATTATTATATATTTATATATAGATTTGTTATGGGATTTTATATTGTGACACTATATGGGACTGTTCAACCTGTCTAGTTTGCCATCTGCTGGAGATACTGGGAACTGTAAGAGTTTACCAGAGTTGATTAGGACTATTCTTAAGATCTCTTAAAAGTTCTCATACCTTTATAAAGTATATTATGTTATTGCGTTTTCCTATACCTAGGTTTTAATGTGCATACACTCCTTACTATGAATTAATGCATTATATATTTCCAGTATTTATATGGTTTGAACGCTAAATTTTATTAATTAGAGTAATTATGTTCTTAATTATTTAATTGTTATGTGTATATAAGGACTGTGCTTGTTTTACTTAGTTGTACAGTCTGAGGAAGCCCACTTTGGGTGAAAGCGCTTACTGAATAAAGGAGTTCCTGTTTTATGACATACTGCTTCGTGTCGTTGGATTACGCTACTTTCATTTTATTTTGAGTTGGTATCGTATTGTACTTGTGTTGCAAGCTTCAGCGTTCCATTTGTGACTGGTTTTGAATTTTATCGTTTATTGTGGAACGCTGCACCTCCGGTGGATCCTTTTGTTGTTTCTGATACTTATTTTTTGATTTGCACACGGAGGGGATGGCTTGTACTATGGATGGTGATGAGATCGACGAGATTGAACTTGCTTACGTACCTGAGGCCAACGTAACTGTAGAACGGATGTTGGGGAAGTTCACAGAGTGTGTAGCAGGCAAGGAGAATGTGCTGCTGTTTTTTGAACCTACAGATGAGCGTGGGTCTGAATTAGACTATGTGGGGAATCTACTATCGCGGGCTCAGGACCTAGACCAACTGGAATCCGATTTTTAATACTGAAGAGACTACAGCTGCAACGGCAGCATTTTGAGGCGTGTTTGAAAAAACAAATCATACCTCGAGGACTCCGAGTCCTCAAAATGCCTACATCAGGTAACCAACATCCAGAACTTTTATTAAAGTGGCAGAGACTTAACATGGAATTGAGTTTTAATTATATGAAACTCCTCATTGAGTATCATAGACCTGAGGAGGAACTGCTTAGAGAGAAAGTAACAGAAATGCATAGATTGATTAATGTGAAGTATCCCACTGCTAAAAAGACTATGGGATTAGACAGACTTATTGATAATGTTTTGTTGTATGAAAAAAGACTTGTCAATCAGAAAAAGACAAAGATTGAAAGAGACGTTTTGGACTTTAAAAATGGCCATGTCTTTACTTGGCCTAGGACTACTAATACTTATGAGCATGGCAACTCAAAAAGCCAAAAAGGAACTAGATTGAATGTAACTAGCCATACTGTAGAACCAACTGTTGCTTCAAATTTTGAAGCTCCATTTACTAATCAGGTGGCTAATGGTGTAAAGGCAAGTGATAATGTGATTACACACAATGTGAATCTATATCCTAAAGTAGTGGAAAAAAGAACTACATTAGCATGTACAGAGGACATTGTTCCTACCAATGTTAGAGGCATGGTGGATTGCATTAACACTAAGAATAATGAGTTAAATGTTGTGAAGAAAAAGGTGGTCTCCTTAAGTAAAGGGCAAGGAAGTGACATTCAGGAGATTAGGCATGATGTCCCTTTCCCCATACAGTCCCCCAGGTTCAGAGGGAGATCCCGCTCTATGAGCAGGCGACAAAAAAGAAAAGTAACAGATGTAGAGCAGGTAGGACCGACTATCAAGAAGATGTGGGCCAAATGACGGCATCCTTAGTCATTAATCTGTCTAGTAGAGATTTGAATATATATGAAGCACAAGTTTTGGATAAGGGCCTCTCCTTTATCCCTAGTAGAAACAGTGAGTTGAGTGAATCCATTATAGATATGAAAATGTTTGCCAGAAATGTACAACTGAGACTGGACTTTGGCACTACTGACAGTGATAGAGTGTCAGATAGATTTAAACCTGTTAGCACTTACATACCCCCTTTACATCCTGTATTGGAAACCTTTACCAAACTGGTTGAGAGTGATTTACACACATACTACTCCACCAAGGATATAGGAAAATATAAGAAGTGTAACAGGAAGAAAAATCTTACGTATTTAGAAAGGAAGGCATTATGGGATTTGAAAATGGATAAGAATATAATCATTACACCAGCTGACAAGGGAGGACCGATTGTGGTAATGAATTATGAACATTATGTTGAAAATATGAATAAGCTACTTAGCACTGATGGATCCTACACTAAACTGGACATTAATGAATTAATGATGAAAATATTTAGAGTGTATGACACAATAGATGATTTGTTCAGAAGCAGGTTAATAAAAAAAGATTTTTATAAGTTCCTTAAGGTGGATAACCCGCTTATCCCTATACTTAAAGGCTTACCAAAAGTTCATAAGGGTCTCGAAAACCCCCCTATGAGACCTATAGTCTCTGGAAGTGGCTGGTTAACTGAACCATTTTCCTTATTTGTTGAATATCATCTGAGAAAGGTGGTGAATGAGAACCCTTTTGTTTTAAAAGACAGTAAGCATTTTTTATTAAGCCTGTATGATTTTATATCTACATTAGATGAGAGAATGGAATATTTCATGGTTACACTTGACGTGAAAAGTCTTTTTACAGTGATTCCGAACATATTAGGAATAGAAAGTGTACAGAATTATTTAAAGAAATATACAGAGATGGATATCCAATTCATAGAACTTCTAACTCTGTTTCTAGAAATAATCTTAGAGAATAACATGTTTATATTTGAACAAGATATTTATATACAGAATGATGGCGTAGCTATGGGCACTTCTTGTGCCAATAGCTACACCAACATAGTTATGGCTGAGTGGGAGAAAGAAAGTTTATTCCCATCTGAATATTTAAAAAACATGTACTCTTTTATAAAAGATTTGTGGACAACTTGTTTCTGATATTTGAGGGTAGTGAGCAGTCTCTGTTACAATTTGAGAAAGACATTAATAGATTGACTGACTATTTAAAGTTTTCTATGAATTATTCTAAAACTTTTATTTCTTATTTGGATGTGAATATCATGAGGCTACCTAGTGGCATTGTTAACACCTCGGTACACAGGAAAGATTGTTTCAGGAACACACTGTTACATAGAAATAGTATGCACCCTAAACACATCTTCGATAATGTGGTTAAGGGTCAAATTATGAGGGCCTCCAGGCTTAACCCGACTGAGGATGGTTACAATCAAGAGCTGGAGGGGTTGAAAGGTAGATTATTAGATAGGAAATATAATATAGAGCAGATTGATAATACTACATCAGAAGTGTTTGCGATGAGGGACACCAGAGCTAGACCCTACTTTTCATGTCCAATGGTGAATGATTTAACTCACAATGATAGTATAACAGCTTGTAAGGTGAATTATATTAACATACCTATGTTTTATGTGATGTCTTTCACATTAGAGACATAATTGAGAAACATTGGCATGTCCTAGGGGTAGAAGATGCCATTAGTAATTTAGTTGGGGGAAGTCCTAGGTTTTGTTATAAAAATAAGTTAAACCTAAGGAGGATGTTATGTCATAAGTGACACATAGAGAATTATGTACATTCTCCCAATACTACACCCTGCGTAACTGCAATCAATGCACCTTTATTAACATTGACACTGAATTTAAATTACCTCTGTCTGATAAAGTATTTACATTTTAACAGGTACCACATGCAGGACGACAAATGTTATATATCTAGCTCAGTGCTCTTCCTGCACTGCTTTCTATATTGGCAAAACCAATAGACAACTAAGAGAAAGGATCAGAGAGCACTGCTACAGTATGAGAATAGGGGATGAGAGGAATGCATTAGCAAAACATCAGAAAATAAAAGGCCCCTTGCATACATTTAGCTTTGTAATACAAACTGTGAATACTGGTCCTAGGGTGGTGATATAGAAACCCTTACCTTAGAAATGGAAACAAAATGGATTATTAGATGTAAGGCAGATTGCCCCCCAGGCCTTAATGATAAGATCAGTATATATCCTTTTCTGAAGAAAAGAAAACTTAAGGAACCTTAAAGAAGTAATACAATAATATTTTTGGCCCTTAGTTAGGCTGTAATAATGCATTCACTCTCATTGTTTTAACATTTGTTATAACATTGTGCTTTAACACCTGTATTTTATTTGTTTATGTAGGTTCCATCAGCTTTGAGTTATTGTCTAAATAACACATTGTTATCTGAGTAGCATGCTTTTAAAAAAATTTTTAAAAAAATTTTAATTTATTATTATATATTTATATATAGATTTGTTATGGGATTTTATATTGTGACACTATATGGGACTGTTCAACCTGTCTAGTTTGCCATCTGCTGGAGATACTGGGAACTGTAAGAGTTTACCAGAGTTGATTAGGACTATTCTTAAGATCTCTTAAAAGTTCTCATACCTTTTATAAAGTATATTATGTTATTGTTTTCCTATACCTAGGTTTTTAATGTGCATACACTCCTTACTATGAATTAATGCATTATATATTTCCAGTATTTATATGGTTTGAACGCTAAATTTTATTAATTAGAGTAATTATGTTCTTAATTATTTAATTGTTATGTGTATATAAGGACTGTGCTTGTTTTACTTAGTTGTACAGTCTGAGGAAGCCCACTTTGGGTGAAAGCGCTTACTGAATAAAGGAGTTCCTGTTTTAGGAAATATTATTAGTCACACAGTTTAAACAATGATAAACCAAATGGAACAATGGTCCCAACAGTAGAAGTTTGTTTAGGAACATACCCATGTTGGTTTCAGTGTGTTGGTTGTATCAGTTGAGTGGTGGTGGAAGGGAACATATTCAATTGACAACTGCTATCAAGTATATTTGTCAGTACACTACTATTCACTACTCTACATTTTGACCACACTTATACACTACCAGGGCCATGGGCTGCTACAGCACACCAACAGATGTAGATATCAACAGATCAGTTGTACCCTTATTTTAGTTATACACATCAGACCTGTTTCTTTACATGTGGGCCCTGTTCAGATGAACTGTGTGCACATTACATTGCAGTTTCTTCACATATTTCAGTTTCACATATTAGTTGCAGGTCCTGGAATGTGTGTTGTGACTTTCACATACATCTACTGTGACATTCTCTGTGTGCAGGTTTCTTGGCAACTGGGGAAGCTGTCCATGATAACATGACACTTGAGGTGCTTGTCTGGGCCAGACTGCAGAGTGTGGATATCTAGCTTGGATCTGTTTGTAGGACTGGGGCTGATCAACACAGCAATTGTACATCTTTCATAGTTATACACATCATACTAGTATTTCTATTCAGGTTTCTTTACCTGTGTGCCCTGTATGGAAAATGTATGTGTTGCAGTACATTACTTTTTCTTCTCAGATTGCAGTTTACAACTGTAGAACTGGACTGAGATGTTAGTGGCATTCCCTGGATTCGAACCATGGTGTGTGTACAAAACTGAACTACAGGCCTAATCCTTATCAGACTGAACTACTGGGAAGGTGTTGTGTGTTGCTTGTGACAGTTCTATCTAGTACATATTTTTGTGCACAGTACTTTTATTACAACATGTTGTGTGTTGCTTGTGACAGTTCTGTCTAGTACATATTTTTGTGCACAGTACTTTTATTATGACATGTTAAGCCATGGTTGTGCAGCGGTAGCATTGTTGCCTCACAGCAAGAGGTTTTCCTGTTCGATTCTCAGCTGGAGCACCTTCTGTGTGGAGTCTGTATGCCTTCCCCATAGTCGAGTGGCGTTCAAAAGACATGCATGAATGGGAGTGCCTTCGTTAAAGGTTGGGTGTCGAGCTAGCACCTTGGCACCGTAAAAATCTACTGAAAATCATTAGCAGACCGGAGTTCCATTGTGGCGACCCCTCACCGGGAAAAGCCGAAAGAAGAACAACAACATTTATTATGACATGTTGCATTATTTGTTTCCCATTTTCAGTACAAATTATGCATACACAACAGACATCGATGTCACTGTTTGTGAAACATGTGCACATTAGCTTGATTGCACATTTGACTGTTTTACAACTACATACTGCAATTTAGATTCCTGAGTACACAGAGTAGGTTTTAAGTCTGCACCTGTTAGCCTTATACATTTTTCAGTACATTCACAGCTACATACAGCTAAAATTGAAAGGTTAACACAGGACAATGCTGGCAGACAAACAAGTAAAACACATTCTGATGGAAATATGTTCTGTTGCTTTTTTTCAGTTATTTAACATGCCCATTCTAAAGTATGCAGACAAGAAGTGCTAAATCAATTGGTTTAAATGATTTTTTGTCTATTAAGCCTGTATTGAGATTAAGATCAGTAAAACTTTGAACTTTTTTAGATGTATTTTATAAGCAAACCACCAGATGTCAGTATTACTATTATACTATTCATTATACATTATACACTATATATATATTTCTTTTAGAGAATTTTGTCAAGGATTACATTATTGTTAGTGGTTTTTAATAATTTTTTGTCAACAATTATTTAAATATTTAAATACTAAAAATAATTAGAGACAATTGTGCTTTATATATTTTAAAACAATGTAATGTGTCCCTTGGGTTTTTTTCCACGGAATGTTAATTGTGAGTTTTTTAAGCAAGAAGTTTATTGGACAGACAATTTTTCAATTAAATAATAGGGTATATATTATGGGTGCTTTATAACGCTGCTTGTATCTGAAGAAGATTTTGATCGAAAACGTATCAGCTTGGAAGCGTTAATTTTGGCTGTGACTCTCGCTGGGAATTTAATAAATACATTATTTTTTCTTGGTGCGAGCCCTTATTTGGTGATTCCTGCAAGTATTTTTGCTGTTTGTGATTTTTGTTTGGTTCTAAATCAGTTTACCTCAGTTAATGCATTCTGCAGGACATACACATTTCTATTTTTTAGGTACAAGTGAGATGAAACACACCAGTGTTTAGGATCACCTTTATTAGTTTTGACATGCATATCTGTGTACAACTCAGAAATCGAATTACTTTTCCTGCATGGTCTGCACTTTTCATTTCTAAGTGTTACAGTAACCCTGACATGGCCCTTTCTTGGCAGGTTTACTCAGGCACACTCATACATATTCTAATATTCCTTTCCTGCATATTGTACCTTGTTTGCTACTGCTATCTGTATTACACAGCAGCTGGGAATACTCCATTGTAATGCTGGCAGCCTGACACAGGCATTTATTCCTGACTTTTATAGTGCAATTATATATACAGGCAGTAGTACCATTACTATAATTTTGATTTCTTACTGCTAATATTAGGGGGTATTGTGTACTCACCATACTGCTGATGCAGCCGGGCCAGTTGCTGGGCATGAGCCTTAACATTCTGGGACCTCTCCACAGCAGCTGTATGGGGAGACATCACACATTAATCATACCTGCACAGTCAGAAGTTGATCTTTTTCCATACTTAGAGATACATAAGATTGCATACTTACAGACAGGTGGGACATCCTGCGCTCAGGCTTCTTGGATCCACTGGTCCAAGAGTGTACCCCTCCTCCGCCTTAGGTCATTATGGTGGAGACATACCTGCTCACTATTCCAGGATATGCCAGTGGCACTGATGAGATCATGTGCAAGCTGGTCCCAGGCCTTTGCTTTGTACTGCAAGCCCTGGTACTGGCCCTACAGCAGCCTGCCATCATGTTTTTTTTACTAGGAGCCCAACCATGACCCTGGATTCCTGGATGCCCCAACAGTGTGTTCAGAAGTGAACACCTTCACCGACACCAGACATTTTGGTCCTGCTGTGAGCGATCCCAAATGGTTATGGCTGTATTCCCACCTGTGCTGTTTAAATAAGGCAGTTTTCCTGCACTATTTCTTCATTGGCTGGTTTTAATATGCTGAACTATGCTTAGCTCTCTACAAATCCGCATAGCAATGCTTACACCAGGTAAGCACAGCTGTAAGCCAGTAAGCAATGCTTACACTAGCAAAGCGTTGCTTAAATCTATTTTTTCATTAAATTTATAAAATACTTTTTACAGTTATATTTTATATATTCCCACCCCTACTGTGCTATACATGAGCCATATGATTGACATCTATCATTCAATTTCCTTAAAAGTTATTAAATAAATTGGCAGAGGGGGGAATTGAACTGAGCATGTTCGACATGCTAAACCATGACAGTACTACTACACTACAGCTTCTTGATCATGATTTATATCATAGTAGCACTTGTCTATCATTTTCAGGATTTCAGTCACACTAAGCATAGCGGCGCACCGCACACACAAGCTGCGCATTGCTTAAACTTTGGATTTATTTGATGAAAAAAAATACATTTTTGCATTTTTATTGCTTTCCTCTTTCCCTACAGCTTCCATGCATGTAGGGCAAGAGTGCATACATTCGGGAGGATGTACTTGAAGGCTGCTGCCTTTTAGGTGTTTGTGTTTTGTTTTGTTTTTTTTTCAGTGTCCATGGACACTGAAATGTTAGCTACTTACATTTCAGTGTCTGCAGACACTGGTTTAATATATAATATTAGAGTCAGGCTCTAATGTTATATACATTGATACTCACCTGTGTCACAAAGTGCTGTATGGCACTTTCTGAGTGAAGTGGGTGTGTTAAATGTGCAGGCACTGCTGACACATGCCCACTGCGCTTGTTCCTGGTTCGTGTCCATTTAGATTACATAGCAGGTGTCTTCATGCATATGCAAGGCATGCTGCTATTCTAAAAGGACATGAACCACTCCGTGCAAGAACAGTCTTATTCTTGCAGAGAGTTTTGTGAATCTTGTGGATGGTTAACAAACTACATTGCTTTGTGAATGATAGTCTGCACCTGTCCCCTCTAGGCTTTTAAAAATTGGTTAAAACTTTATCCTTTCCTATAGAGCCTTTTGAGGCAATGCCAAATTGACAAATCTACCAACATAGCAAAATCAACTCAAGGAAACCTTAAGGTGTTACTGCTCTATGCCAAAAACTTAAAGAAGAAACTCCACTCCATTCAAGCTCTACTCACCTTGGAGAATGTAGACATCTGTGCACTTACCAAGACATAGTTTAAAGCTGCAGAGAGTACTCCAGCAGAGCAAGGTTTCAGTGCCTTAAACACATTTATACCAGTAACTACACTAACAGGGAATAAAGGTGGAGTTATGTCAAGCTACATTAATAACAATCATACATCTAGGTTGGATAAAGTGTATCACATGCTGGAGTTTCTCCATGTGCAGATTACCATAGATAAAATCCCATACTATATGCTTGCAAGCTATAGATCAGCCTCTATGTCCCATGAAACCGATAGCTCATACTTAGACCTACTGGAGAGAGTCACCATTCTACCAAACACTTTACTCATGGGGGACTTTAATTACCCTTTTGGATGCACAGAGATTCCTGAACTTTTTAAACACAAACACGCTTGCCAGATAGTGCATATGCCCACTAGAGGCTTCAGCATACTGGACCTGGTGCTTACAAATATGGGATGAGGCCCCCGCAAGTCATGTCCTCCTTGGTGAGTTCTGATCACAAAGTTATCTTTTTTTAAATAAAAATCAATTCTGTAACCCCAGTAAACCCTGTAACAATTACAAACTATTCCAAATCAAACTAACTTTAAGTGATAGCTTGTCAAAATTCAATGTCTCTCCAATCCCAGAAAAAACAGCAAATTATGCAAAATTGTTCACAGAAATTTTGCTCCATGGAGGCTGCTGTACCAACCAGAAGTAAGCCCAAAACAAACTCTAAAAAACAAACTACACTGGTGAAATTCTAAATTAATCAGGTTATACAACAAAAAGAAAAAAATGTTTTAGCTAAAACTAGGAAGTGTAACTCTCAAAAATGTAAGAACTCTCACAGTAAACTAAACAGAAAATTACCAAGGCTTATTAAGGCCAAAAAAGTAAATTCTGAGGTCAAGATAGCTTCCCAAGCCAAAGACAACCACAAGGACTTCTTCAGTTATGTCATAAACCTCAAAGCCAGCACACAACAATGTGCCAAACTGTTGGCTAATGGAGGCACATTCAGTGAGCCGGGTGATATAGCTGATGGCAGATACAGTCTTCTCCCAATTTACTCTCCACTAACCCCCCAGCTACCCCTCATGAAATAACCTCAAACAGGGAGAAGGTTCTAGCTGCAGTCTCTAAAGCCAAGAATATTGCCTCAATGGAACCAGATAACAGCCAGGATGCTCCTGAATAGCCTGAAATATGACTTATGAGGTCCACTGGAATCACTATTTAACTATAGTCTCACAACAGACTTATTGGAGAACTGCAACTGTCATCTCTCTACATAAGGGCAGACCATCAGCAGATCCTGAGAACTATAGACTCAGTCTGGCTCATCTTATATGCAAAGTTGTTGACAAAATTATCATGGGATTGATCAACAAAGACATAGGAAACCTTCAGACATTAGGACCATGTTTGGTTTTATCAAAGGCAGTCCATGCCTACTAGACCTGGTAGACTTCCTTGAAAAAGTTACCAAGGCAGTGGATGAGGGTAAAATTATACATACTGCACATCCTGACCTGGCTAAGGCATTTGATACAACATCCTGGTTAATAAACTTACGGAATTAGGTGTAAACCCCTACACAACACTCTGGATAACCTTCTGTCTCAGAGATTGGACCCAGTTAGTTAGAACTGATGAGACCATCTCCACAAAGAAGCTGGTCACCAACAGAGTCCCTCAAGGCTGCATGCTGGCACCTGTCTGCCATCTACTTCTCAGCAGTCTAGGCAAATGTCAAATCAAGTTTGCAGATGATTGCAAATGAGGAGCATTTAAATATTTCTCCAAGACACTAACATCTTATGAGAAGGTCTAACACAGAGAAATGAAGTGTGCCATAGCTTAAAACTCAATGCCAAGAAATGCATAATAGTACCTTTTGGGATGTCATCCAACCTGGGAAACTACGACATTAATAAAACACCCCTAACAGTTGAGCCAGTAGTCAGTAACCTGGCCTTTAACCAACATGTGTCCAAAGTAGTAAGGAAATTACTCTATATCACCCAATTTATAAGTAAGGGCATGGCATCAAGGCACAGAGAAAAAACTCATCCCACTGTTTTCAGTACTCATCAGACCAATCACTTAGTATAATACCCCCTTCAGATATGTACCTGAGCAGACATATGCAACAACTGGAATGTGCACAAAAGTTCCTCACAAGATAATACGAGGCTTTAACAAAATGGCCTAAGTTGATTGCCTAAACCCCCTAACTCTATACTCTGTTCCTTCAGATTACTGAGAAGCAATCTATGCTTGACATGCAAGGCACCCTTGAATTCCAGTCTGATGGATTATTTGCATATTTGCAAAGCAAGCAGTATCAGAACTACTAGATCTAAAAATCTAAACTTTCTTTGCCATATAAATAGGATATGTTGGATAGACAGATCTGTATCTTGGAGAATTCACATTGTCTGTAATAGGCTCTGCATCCATGTGAAGCAGAGTCCCTCTCTAGCCTTATTCAAGTGTAACCTGGATCCTTGGATGCGGAATTGGAAATTCACCCCATTCTGACATCCATGTCACTGATGGACAGAGACAGCCATTAAATCACGGCCTGACTAATATACACCTCTTTTGGAGTCCAAGATACAATAACTCTTGAGACACACTGGTGCAAGACACAATAACTTCTGGGACACATTTGGGTTGAATGGCTAAGCTTATAAAATTCCTAGTAGTCATTATATAAATCTATGAACCTATAAACCTATAACCCTAACTATTTTATGTTTTTCAAGCTCTCCTCATGGGAAACCATATGCATGTCTATATACATGGGACAAAAGATTACTTAAATAGCAATGATCACCAAACCATTACCAAACCCTTTTAGAAGTTCCTTGAGTGCACATTATGTATCAACAAATCAAGGGGTATTCATCTGTGTTTACTATAAGCTTATAAAGCAACAGCGAAATGATGTTACAAAGAATTATATACTATATGGCCATTTGTATTCAAAATATTCCTGTTGACTGGACATCCAATCAGTGTGTCCATTGTAATTTGGGCATATCCCAATAGAAAGAAGTTCACCTGTTGAAGTCTTGTTGAGTAGCAGGCTTTCTGTTCATTCATCCACATCCACATTCCTTCGCAACCCCTTTTTCCCATTTTTGCTCATGATTCAGAGATCTTATTTTAGTTCAGCAATATTTTTTTATGTTGGACAAGGCAAATATGTGAATAAAGTAAGAGAAGTTATACAAAAGTCTGGACAGTTGGGGCTTAAGATTACCTACATTATGATGACTCATACTGCTGGCAGCCATAACTCTCAGCTGCCTATACTTTTTACAGAACACCATTGATTTTCCTCATGCTTTGGATTTTTCTGGTAAATTGCTGAGGATTTTTGTCATTATATAATCAGCCGCTAATGTCAGACATACTTTGTCTGAAAATGCACACTGATGCCAAAATCTGTTATTCTATTAAATATAATACTGGGGGTGTATTCTGCCCTTGTCTCCCTATGTCGATTTTTATTTTTTATTTATTTTTTTAATTTTTGCTTTACCAAAAAGATGCTAACAAGCAAGTTGACAATAATTCTTAAAAAAAATAATAATAATAATAACAGAGATAGAGAGCGAGAAAATCAATTTCTGTCTCACCTGCCTCTTTGTGTACTGTGCAGATCTACAGATATAAGCGCTGGAATGAACTACCAATCATGTAGGTTTCACACATAGCCTACATGATTACATCTCATTAGCATGATGAGCAGCAGTGCTCACTGACTAGGCATGCTGCTCATCTCATTTATACATTTCCAAGCACCGATTTGTGACCTGCAGCAGTGTTGGCAGCAATGAAATGGTGCTGGGCTCATGAACACAGAATGTAAACAAAACTACTTGCCAGTAGGCAAATGTATTAGGTGAGCAAAAACTGACAGAGCTTATGAAGTAAATGTAAATGAGTTGTAATCATTTAGATATATAGAATTGGGATAATTTACACAAAATGTGATGTTAATAGTGCAGGGATAAATATGACGGGAGGATAAATGGAAAAAATTTATTCACTTAATACATTCAGATGGCATGCTGTCATAAAGAAACATTTTTCAATGGAAATACATCCATATTTATGCTAATAATAATAAATAATCCTGTGTTTAAGTGTTGATCCATGCATATAACTTAAAAATGGACATGCTAGCAGGTTTTTTTTAGAGGGACACAATGCAAAATTGTAAGAAAATGGAGTCAATGCAATATTGATGCCAATACCATGCCGATTTGAAATAATAATTAACAAGGGCAGTGGATACATCATGTGCCATTCGCATACAGTGCAGTAACTGAATATGCCATTTAAACAAAGGGAATGTACATGTGATAACTGACTGTAGTGCAGTATCCTCCATTCCATCCTGTATAAACAATGTGAAATGCACAGCCAAAAGTGACATCTTTTAACATTTGCCATTGGACAGGCATAGATGGGGGTGTTATATTACACTGGCACATCTTTTAGACAAATGTGTTTTACATACATGTGGATCATAAACAGTAATATAATAACTATCAAAATATGTACATATGCACATGACAAATGACAACACAGATCTGATGACATTGCAGTGGTTCAGGGTCTCCATTACTAAATGGAGTGCATCTAATACAGGATGTTACTGGGCATGCTCAGAAGACATTACAGTGAACACTGCCATAACAGCATGCAAACAACACAGACACAGACAAAAATGTCCAAACACAGACCTAATCAGACTTTATGATGTTATGGCATCATGCCATACAAGAAGACATGTTATATAAGTCCTCATATCCAATAAAGCTGTACAGTGTGAAGAAAACAATAACAGTACTATATAAATGTTTGGGGGAAGACAAACAATGCAATGTTTTCTTAATTGGAAATTTAGTAATGCCTGTGAACAATCAATGACATACTTAACATCTGCATCTTGCTAGTCTCAACCACATTTCAAGGGTGATCAATACTAGTAAAAAGCTATGATCACTCATAAAATCATCCAAGGCCAACTTTGAGAGAAAAATCGCCAAGGGCTCAAAAGACAATCATAAGGCCTTCTTTAGCTATGTTAGAAATCTGGGTGGAAACTCCCAGATATGCTCAGAATTAGTACAAAATTATACAAAAATCACTGAACCCACAGACATTGCAAACATACTGGCAGACAGGTTCAGTGAAAATTTCTCCCCTCCCTCCCCCCCAAAAGGAGAAATATCTATCCCAGCAGAGTGTAGCCTCCCAATCATCTCAAATGCCCAGGTGAGAGCTGCTCTCTCTAAAGCTAAAAACACAGCAACAATGGGACCAGATGGTGTCCCCGGCTGTGTGCTACATGAACTCAATGAGGAACTAAACCCACACATAAGGCTGCTGTTTAATCTTAGCCTTACCACAGGATACGTACCCAAAGAGTGGCATACGGCAACTGTGGTCCCACTCCACAAAGGCGGTGCTTCTACGGACCCTGGTAATTACCACCCCATAAGCTTAACAAGCCTGGTCTGCAAAGCTATGGAGAGGATCATAATGGAACTCATAAATAAAGACATAGGGGACCTACAGACATTGGATCCTACCCAATTCGGCTTTGTCAAGGGCAGATCATGCCTCTTGAACTTAGTCGACTTTTTTGAAACAGTCACCAAGGCCATTGATGAGGGTAAGGCAGTTCACACAGCCTACCTTGACCTTGCAAAAGCTTTCGACACAATACCCCACTCGGGTATCATAGAAAAGCTCACCAGCTTAAATGTAAACCCATATGTCACAAGATGGGTTGCAAACTGGCTCAAGGACAGAACCCACAGGGTTAGAGTTGCTGGTGCCATATCAGACTCCAAGCCTGTCACAAGCGGTGTCCCACAGGGCTCAGTCCTGGGCCCCCTCTTGTTCGGCATCTACTTTTCAGAAGTGCAGGCAAACATAGGAGGATTGTGGCTGACAAAGTTTGCAGATGACTGCAAACTGGGCGCTATAGTTGAAAATCCATCAGACACAGATATCCTTCAGAGAGGTCTCATAGAAATGGATAACTGGTGCCAGAGCCATGGCCTTAAGTTAAACGCCAAAAAATGTATAGTCATACCCTTTGGTAAAAACAAGGTAACCCCAAGTTACCACATAGGTGGCAATCCATTAAGCACAGAAGAGGTTATCAGGGACCTGGGGACCCAAGTTGACAGTAACCTTTCTTTTGACACTCACATTGCCAAAGTGGTTAGGAGGACCTTCTACGTTGCCCACCTGATTATGAAGGGATTCACATGCAGATCAAGGGAGGTCATTGTTCTCCTGTACTCTTCACTTATCAGACCAATGATTGAGTACAATGCCCCATTCGGAATGTATCTTACCCGACACCTGCAGCAATTGGAAAGACCCCAAAATTTCCTCACTAAAAGGATAAAGGGGCTCAAAAAAATGCCATATGCTGCCCGACTGAAGAAACTCCAGCTCTATTCAGTCGCATACCGTCTGCTCAGAGGTGACCTGTGCCTGACATACAAGGCCATGTCCAACCCGGAATTAATGGACATGCTCCACCTCAAAAAATCCAAATCCACCAGAGCCACAAGAGCAAAAGACTTAAACCTCAACACGGATATAAATAGGACGTGCTGGAGGGACAGATTCATCACCCAGAGACTCCCTATGCTGTGGAACAGAATCCCGGTCCATGTGAGACAGAGCACCTCACTGGCTCTGTTCAAGAGGAATCTTGACCAGTGGATGGGAGATCGTAGGTTTACCCCAGGGATCATCTCTGTATCACTGCTGGACAGAGGCACGGCAAACTAATGGGTATAGTGTTCTTCAACCTAAGGGGTGGTGAAAGCCACACAACTCTGGCTAGGCTTATAAATGCCCTAGGGCAGATAGCCTAGTATGAACCTATGAACCTAAGACAGATATTATAAAGTTGAGTATCAACATGTGATGCCAAAAAAAAAAAAAATACATACTGAGTGTATCTTGATGAATACACTTGAAGGGCTTACAGAACTTCATCATTGTAATGGATACAGATTCCTTAACTGGCAGGCTGATGTCTTAAAAATGTTTTTCTCTGACTGTGCAATAAATACTTCCTTGGTCCAAGCCACTTCTTTTTAACACAGTTATGTGACAGGCAGATGTTACCATATTCAGACCCCTGCCTATCACACTACACAGAGCTGTGTATTGGGGTGTATATCAAATGTTTGAATGCTGATAAGTTCAAACACCAAAACCTCAAACTTGAAAGTCTGAAGACTGAAAATATTGAAGCCACAGAACATTGAATTCTTTCACAGGGAAAGAATTTGGTGGGCCGTTTCCACGGCTTAGCTATTTCCCCCACTGTGGTACGATTTTGGAGTTGGTATATTTAAGTGGGGGGGGTATGGGGCACAGCCCCCCATGTTGGGGTGTGTGGGGGTGAAGCCCCCCACATTAGAAATAGTTTGTAGTGTTCGTGTGTTTCGCATTTTGTACTGGAACAGCTGTTCTCAGTCTTCGGAGTTTTCAGCTTTCGTGGTTTTGGGTTTGATGTTATCACATTCGAAGTTTTGACACTTTGACATTAGACCCATGTATTGTTGATGTCTACCACACTACATATCAATTGATGTTGACACAAATAAATTAAATTAATGTGTGAAGTACTAAAGGACATGTTAGGATAATGTGTATAATATGATTTTTGTCAGAATGATGACAAAAAGATAACTATATTAATAATCACACAACTATGTGCATTCCGATATCAAATGTTTCTCAGCCAAGGAAGTTGTTCCTGTTATTTTGTACCAGATTTGAAAACACAATGTATCCGTGCAGATATTCTGTCTTATATTCCGTGTTAGATTAGAGAGTTCCATTTTAAAGTAGTTATTAGACATTAGACAGGTTAAAGGGTAAACAGAAACTGCAGGTTTACCAAATATATATATATTTTTATTTTCAGATTATGAGGCAGGTAGCATAAAGCTGTATACAGTAGTTAGCAATACGAATGCAAGGTAACTATAGAAGTAGGTCCCTGTAGACATTCATCAGGGACCTCAGGGGCAACTGTTAGATTAGGGACTTCCATCTTAAAATAGTCATTAGACATTAAACAGGCTAAAGGGTAAAATAGAAATAACACAATCTTTAAAGGTTTAAATCTATAAACAACAGAAAAAGGTTTCATTTGCTATAAGAGAGAGACATCATAATACACTAAGGTACCAGTTCCTAAGGTGAAAAACATAGGTAATAAACAATGTAACTTTACCAGAGTTATGAAAGAAAAACAGGCAGGATTAAAAGTCCGTACTCTGTCTAACTTAGATAAAGATTCACAAAGACAAGTTAATCAGCTTTAAAAGCCACAGAATTAAAATAGACTCATTTTCAGAATAATGTACAGGTTTTAAATATATCACTCATACATCAGAACTTAAACTTAAAGACTCTAAAGACTATAAATCTAAGTAATATAAAAATCAAATCATAAAGTTAAGAGTTCAATCCAAACAGGCCATAAATGCTCAAATGACACCTAGTCGTCAAAGTTAAAATTGCAAGTTTATTCGTCAGATAAAAAAAAAAATGCCTAGTTATAATTAAATCATAAAGTTAAAAGACTTCAATCCAAACAGGCCATAAATGCTCAATTGACCCCTAGTGGTCAAAATTGAAATTACATGTTTACCAAATATTTTTTTTTTTATTTTCAGATTATGTCAGGTAGACTAAAGCTGTATACAGTAATTAGCAATACAAATGTAAGGTAACTACAGAAGTAGGTCCCTGTAGACTTTCATCAGGGACCTCAGGGGCAACTGTTAGATTAAAGACTTCCATTTTAAAGTAGTTATTAGGCATTAGACTGGCTAAAGGGTAAAATAGAAATTGTGTTTCATTTATGCATAAAAGACAGTTAAGCAGAAAGAGAGGATAACCTTGCTGGTTAACAGTTTATTAGAAAAGAAAGATAAGCATAAAGTGTGCAGACAGAATGCTCTTTTCTGAAGAGAAAGATGCATTCTTGCCAGCTACAGAATGTTCCTTAATAAAATCTTAAATTAAGGCCAAGCCTAGAAACCAAGGGGAACAAAGACTAAGAGGGAGTGTAAAGCATCACAGGGTTTTGGTATTATTAAATATACTTCAGATGCTGTTAGAGAAGTCAATTAAAGTTAGTTAGTTCATTTGACCTGTTATTTCAGAGAATATTACAGACACTTGAGCCTGAGTACAGAAGACAGGTTGAATAAAAACTATATTATTTTATGTTGTTCAGGACAATCAGAATATGATGTGCAGTAACTTTGAATATTAACTGTTTATCAGCACTGTTAATAAAGACAGTATTCGGATACTGTAAACATCTAATAAAGCCTTATTAAATGAACTACAGTGTTTGGAGAATTCATTCTGAAAAGTATACAAGACTTGGTCCATAAAGGAGAGACTGACACCTGTTCAGTATGAATTTGGGTAATTAACATATAAAAACTTTTTTTCTCAGTCTCATTACAGTGTTTCCAGCTAATTACGGTACAGTATAGTCTTATTAATTCTTACAGATATGCTATGCAAGTCATTACTGAACGCATGTGATGCTGGAGCTAAGACATTAGCAGAACAACTGTTTCACTGGCAGGATATTATAAAATTATTTAATATTTCTCTCTACAAAGTAAACATTGAGAATAATAACTTCATGCAATGTTGTAATATCAATACATTCATAGAATATCACCCTTGGCCGGAATTGACTAAAAAGTTATGTGAGTCCATTGACTACAAACATGTATGAATCACATGCACCACAGTGTAACTCTTAACAAAGCTATGGGACTCCATCTGTGTGAAGTCATTACATCATAAGATTGTGATGCAATTTCTATAAGATAAAAAGGGTAAAAGAAGTTTCTTCCAATGTAGTTGTACACATTAATGCACTTGTGGATGTCATTCATGGGAAACAGCATTAGGACATGTGAAGTTTACAGTCAACCCATGTGGGTTTTGAAAACCTGACTATGTGATGACATAAACTATATGATATTTGGAAGAATGAATGCACTGTGGTTCTCACTGATGGTACAAGTGGGAGATATTTTGGTCTTTGAATATGTGACATCATGTTACTGCTACAAGCGATATGTGTGCCTGTCATTCCTTTAAGATACTGTTGCTATATGTGTGTGTTTCTCACACAACGTTGCCTGCTGCTAGGTATACCCTGACACATATGATGAGTAATACAATTGTCACTGTGACAGCAGAATGGCGATCAGGCACAATGTGTGGATAAACACAAATTTGATCACATGCCTTACTAAGAGAACAGCATTAAGGACACAGTCCCATGTCCTCATGCCACAGAAAAAGTCTTAGTAGTTTTCATGTGGAAGCCATATGTCATCCCATGGTATTGTCATTAACCAGTAAAGCATTTTTGTGTGAAAAATGTACAGAAATTATAATAGGAATCCCCAGCCATACATGTACACAGAAGATTACGGGCTGACAATGTTGTTACTACCTGCACATTCACAGACATACTGAAACAAGTGAGTCTAAGGTGTAATGGCTGGATTTGAACAGACTACCTAAGATCACAAGGTACAGAACATGCCCTGAATTTCATATGCCACAAGATTTTCTTTTACAGCTGTGAAAGTGCACATTTGAATGGAAGACATCACATTTCTTTCATTCATCGATGTCCTTCTAAAAATGTATGAAGGTGGTGAAGTGTACAGTAACACTACACAGCCTCATAGCTAGATGCATAAAAAGCCTTTTCTACACAGCATGACAAGCACCCACAGGCAGTAGTCAATCATAGCTGGATTCAAACCTCCTCTCTCTGTATTTACACAGTCTCATATCAACAGCCAGCAGTAAAGGGTAACTCATGTCACCACTTTGATGTGATTCATTTTTGACAGCACAATGTAAGCATCGCATTTGCAAAACTGCTTATTGCCTAGGAGGTAATGCAAAGCTATAGGGTAATCCTCCACAAGTGAAATTATGTCTTCAATGTAGAAGTTTACATAAGGGGTGTTGTTACACAGGCAAGTATGCATGACACTACATACACTGACAGTTGTTAACCAATGTTGGAATCAAACACACAATCTCTCTAGTTTCACAACCTACATGACACAGAATTAACTTGAGCACCACAGGAACAGTTTGAATTGAGAAGGTACAGTGTGCAGTTTTACATGGTGATTTCATCAACAGAATAGAGAGAAAATGTATGTGGTAAAAGTGGGATAAGAGGACAGGGGGCATCTTCTTCCATGTTAGAATCTTTACCTGACTGGAAATCGAGACAATGTGTCTAATAAGGAAGCTATATGTACTTGATATTAAAGTCACATACATAAGCTCCTTACTGTAAGGATTGAAACTCCCACTTATCTAGTTATACAATCTAGAGAACACAGCATGATCTACAAGCAACACAGGGCAAGTCTAAGTCTTAAAGGGAGAGAGTGCACTTTTAACAGTTGTTTGTGTTAAAAGTCAGATAAACTGCAGAGGGAGCTGTCTCTAAAATGAAAGTTTTCTCCTGCGAGGACATGAACACAGCACATCCGTGGTTGAAACTTTATATCTGTGACTCTAGAAGTACAGAGATACACAAGTTCACCATTGTCAGATTTCAACCATCTACTTAACTGGTTAAAAAAATCTAGAGAACATAGACTTAGCCACAGCTGGCATAGTTGAAATCTGACTGTTATGGAGAGACAGTGCAGTTTTTGACAGGATGACCTCATCACTGTGATGCAGGGAAGATGTTTTGGTAAAACTGGGATAAAGGGATGGTGGAATACTCACCAGGTTAAATTTTAGCCCTGACTGGACGCTGATACAGCTTTTTTTGTTCAGGAAGCTATATGTACCTAACATTGCAGGCATACACACAAGTTCCTCACAGTGAGAATTGAACCTCCTACCTATCCACAGTGACAATTGAACCTCCCACCTATCTAGGTACACAATCTAAAAAGCAAAACATTAATCACAAACACCACAGGAGATATCCACCTCTTAAGGGGGACAAAGTGCACTTTTGACAAGATGACCTCATTAGTGTGCTGCAGTGAGGATGTTTCCCTTAAAAGTGGAATAAAAGTCAGAGGTAGCTGTGCCCAAAGTTAAATGTTCCCTTCTCACTGGAAGGGGTCACAGGACATTTAACATTAAATTGTTGTTTGTCACTAGAGCCAACTACCCCCACCCCCCCCTCCCACACACACACACACACACAAGTTCACCACTGTAGGAATTTAACCTCCTACCTATTTAGTTACATAATCTGGACAGCACAGTATTAGTTTTAAGCACCACAGGAAAAATCAGACTTTAGCAACATGAAAAAGCATATCTGATTACTAAAACTTCACTATTTGAAACAACTGGTGCTGTGCATCACAGATTTTGGGACAAATGCATGTGTGTGAGCAGGCTAACATAACAGCACTGCACTGTAATGACAACCTTTTCTGCTACGTTTTCTATACCGTCCCTCATGTACATTGCAGTATTGTGAAGGGGATGTACCTGTTTCATGGGACTGGATGACAATGACAATCACAACTGTAAACCAGTGGATTATCAATCAAGCATTCCTGACACTTCATTCCAGGTTGGCTGCATAGAAATAGTAATAATTTATAGTGACACTGTCCCTTGTCTTGTCTCATGCTTGGACAATGTACAGATACATCATAAAATGGGACCCACTCCTGAATAACAGTGATGGATTATGTGTGAATAGGTTACCCAACATTGTAACACAGTTGCAGCTGTAACCATTGGAGTATAGATGTGCATTAATAAACTGCATTAATTGAGTCAACATCACTTTGAAATCAAGATGCCTTTTTTTCCAAATTCACTTCAGACGTATACAACCTAAAACAAAGGATTACTTATTGTAAATCTTTTTTAGCTCTCTGTCGGAAGTGCAGCACTGCCAAGCTCATTTGTATTGTGGATGGTATAATCCCATCTTGAGGTGTTGAAATTAGAATGGGAATTAGTAGTAGTTTATGATGCTCTTTGATGACTTTTGCACAAAGAATCAGTCTACACATGCAACCATGTCTGAATCTGATGGAATACAGAACAGATATGTGTTATGGTCATATTCCCAGTGTCATGGTTGCCACATTTGTCATGATAACTGCAGTTCTTCACCCCTTATATGCATACTACATGTGCATTAAGACAAACATAAGGGATCAAGCATGTAATTGCTTGTTGAAACATGGGTTATGAAAGCATTTTGGAATCAGTGAGGTTTATTTGATGACACCGACTGAGTGGGAAGAGGTGGACTGTTGGTGACAGGAATACACATATAGACATTAAGCGATTATGCTGTGGTTCATTTCTGCACATATGCTATGTTACTGATGACTTTATCATACTAATTATGCATGAAATTTCTGTACATGAGAGGCTCAGAATATGGAGCAAGCACATTAGTATAGCAGAAGGATAATGATGTGTTAAGGAAAGGTGTAGCCAATAGCTACACGCAAAGGAGTCATACAAAACATGCAAAACTACTTTGGCATACATCTGGATTTGAACCTTGTGAGTATTCCAAGAAAAATATACAAAACTGAATATTATCAAAACGCACTAATTAGGACCTTTTACTTCACAAACAACATATTGCAGACAAGGAGAATGTGATGAATTACTTTTCATAATCCTCATGACAACTGTATGCTCTATATTCAGCTATTCAGCCTGTTCAAAAGTAGATTAACCTGATTAAATATAGCTAAACACAGTATCACAGATAGCACCATATGAATGCAGCTGAAAACAAAAACTCACAAGATTTTGCCAAAAGCTGCGTATTTCAATTTAACCTAAGATGCAGTTGGTGGTCAGTGCCAGACACTGCACAAATGCAGAAGAGAAAGATTAGTGACACAGACAAGAGAAGCTACATAGATGGGGAAGGAGTAGGAAGGACCACATAGCTTCTAAGAGTAGCAGCATAAGGCAGCTCATAATAATATGTAGACAGCTACATGTAAAACAGTGTACTAAAAATAGTCGTTAACACTTAGTTAATGCCTGGATTAAAACCCGTGAAAATGTGAAAAATTACTTTTAGAAGTGAGAATTTTCTCATCACATCACAAAGGAATGCTCTGTCACACACTTTAAATAACACACTTAAACGATGGTGACAACTCACTGAACAGAAGAGGTAAACAGTGAAAGAGAGACATAGAGAGATACATGTAGAGAAAAATAACAACAGTATTTTTTTCTAGGACATGTATGACCATCTGTATTGTGTGTTACTCTTGCTTTAGTCCCTCATTATTAATCTGTGATACTCTGAGCAGTAAAATGCTTGCTACAGGAAGCAAGAAGGGGAAGGAGATTACAATAAACATTAAGACATGAACAGGATAAGGGTGGCTTCCTAAGTGTCCCTACTGGGGATGGGATGTTTAGCAAACGTTTTCTTGCTGAAATTACTGAAATGTTGGAAAAGGATATGGAAGCAGATATTCGATATTAACCATATGATAGGAATATAAAATGTCATGAAACAAAAATTTGACCTATAGCTGTAAGTGAACCCATGGCACTATGGAAAACATTGATTGTGTTGCATCCAGCAGCCTAAGAACTCTTATAGTAACTGTTTCATAGTAGTGGATCTAAGCCCACTTGTAAAAAAAGTAACTGGGCTACTGCAGCTGAAATTAAAACATCAGGTTTTGCCATAGGATCTTAAATGGCATGTAACATCGCTCATCATGTGGTGTGTTATGACAATCTCTGTGAAAACGCTGAAGACTTTATGATGGTACATTTCTAGCCATGTATATTGTGTGAGATTTTATTTTATGACAAGATTAAATGTTTGAAAAAACTGTTGCAAGGACAGTGGTGAAAATGGAAGTGGCAAGCAGAGAGCAGGACACAGGGGAAAGAAGACAGGAATTTTCAGGGGGGTGATGCAAGTGCACCACAGCTGTGCACTTCTTCACAGTATAAATGAGCATTGTATGCACAGTTTCATGAGGGTTGTCCACGGTGGTGCAGCGTTTAACATTATCGCCTCACAGCAAAAGGTTATCTGGTTCGATCCTCGTTTGGGGTGCCTTCTGTGCAGAGTCTGCATGTCCTCCCTGTAGTCGCGTGGGTTTCCTCAGGGTGCTCTGGCTTCCTTCCACATCCCAAAAACATGCTGTAGGTGGATTGGACACTCTAAATTGGCCCTAGGCGTGAGTATGTGTGTGTGCGTGTGTGTGTGTGTGTGTCTGTGTGTGTGTGCCTTCCGTGGAAGGTTGGGCACTGGGCTATAAACTCGACACCGTAAAACTCTACTGCCAATCATGAGCGGACAGGTGATCCACTGTGGTGACCCCTAACCAGGAAAAGCTGAAAGAAAAGAAGAAGTATACACAGTTTCATGACTTTGGAGAGTCACCACACCAGGGATGGGTGATAACAACAGAATAATGTTGTACAGCTAATTTAACCAAATAAAGTGTATCAAGATGGCACATGGGTGAAATGGAGAGCTATATATGGGGCATTTTTTGGGGGGGGCATGTGCCCATTTTTTTGAAGAGAGAGGAATATTGGAGAAGTTGCTTAGGAATCAGAGGGTCAAATACCTAGGTTAGGTAGCAGGTGCAGACATACAGGACAATGAAGCAGACAGGAATGGAGATGGACACATAAGATTGGGGGTTACCATAACTGGGGATAGCTAGGGGACATTGGAGGTGCATCCATATCCCACCTGAGAACAGTGAGAATCTAGTCCTCCCTCTCAGATCTGTCATCACTGTCTTCTGTATCAGCTGTCTGTGTCAGTACTGGATGTGGCATCATTTTTGCAATACAAATTAGGACTTTTTCAACCCTGCCAATTTAGGCACCAAGGCCCTCTCTATAATCCCTCCAACACTCCTGTCAGCTCTTATTGGGTAGCAAATCACCACCTCCACTGCTACTGCTTTTAGATGGTGCCACTTCTCCAGCAGCCTGGGCAGTGCTACCTGCATAGGCATGTATATCAGTTGTTTAAATGTTACAGATATTAGTGAAGAATGTAACATGAAAGTATGGAACATTTTCTATGCCCACCCAACAAGTTATTGCAGAAAAGTGTTGTAACACTTACTAGCAAGGTCAGGAGTGTAGCCCACAATGTGTTAAGCCTGTCATATATAACTAATTGCCAAGTGGACATCCAGAACACTTTTAGCCATTTGTAATGAAAAATTGTACATTGCTTTGGTTAATGCTACAATGCACATTTCAGTTACACAGTTGTTGTCCTCCTTACATATCCTGTTCACTTGTTTTTCATTTCCTTTACTGTTTTGGGGGTGGGGGGGCTGTATTTACTTCTGTGTACTAATATGGAGGTTTATTTCTTTTAACTTACTTTTTACATGATGAATGCATACATTCATACATACATATTTGTTCTGTTAACAATCATTTGTGTCTTCATTATGCATTATATGTTTTTTTTCATTTTTCAACTCATACAAGGCTGTGTTGCCCAAGACATCTGCACACTGTGAAATGCCATACATTACTGGAGACAATGCAGGATCATCCAAGTAGTAAGTCAACACAGTTCCTTCTTCTTAGAAAGAGGCAGAGGTGACAAGTACTCCTGTGACCATATCTGGGGGCAGATGTTCAGCTATGTAAATGGTGTCAGAACCCTTGCTCATACATATCAGTAATGATAAAGGGGCAGTGTCATAATAATGTTTGTGATATGTAGGCTGACTGGGAATAGATGGCTGCGGGGGAGGGGAGGTTGCTTCAAACAACCAGTGACTGAAACTGCGAAGTTCCTGTCCACTGTCTGAGATCACTAAAAACTCTGCAGAGGATTCATACATAAACATCGATATTGATTCAGACATGGTGGACACCACTAATGTGCATACTGCATTTTTTTAAAGTATGCATATTTTTAATGTACATATACTTTTGTATGTGTGTGTGTGTGTGTGTGTGTATATGTATATAAATATATATGTATGTATATGTATATATATATATATATATATATATATATATATATATATATATATATATCTATACATACATACAGGTCTACTATACATGGTCGACATTTCAATACCATATGATCAACATTTGAAATGTCGACAATGTAATAAAAAAAACCCAGAACAATAACTTACATTCGCACTACTAGCAGGGGCGCTCCGCCTCTCTGCACTCCCCCATGGGGGGCTCCACCCCACACCCCCCCCCGTAACTTAAATATACCAACTCTGAGATTGCACTACACTGCAAAATATGGAAATCTTTCCATTCCGCACTGTACGGACATGCCAGTTCCACATGGTCGACATTTCCAATGTCGATCATATGGTCTCGGCCATATGGTCTTTGACATTATGAAATGTCAACCATGTGAAGGGTACCCATACACACACACACACAGACACACACACAGACACACACACACAGACACACACACACACACACACACACACACACACACACGTGTGTGTGTGTGTGTGTGTGTGTGTGTGTGTGTGTGTGTGTGTTGAGGAAAGTTAAATTTTTGATGCACGTTATTGTGCAAAGTCCATAGATGGTTATTGCAGACATTAGTCATTCAGTATTACTGACATTACTGTACACAGGACAGATGTCACATCTTAGGAACTTATAAGCACTTGTATATGAGACCCAGCAGTCTGTTACTTTTTTTCATACAGGTTCCACACTCACCATGTCCCTCAAATAAGGGTGGAAGACGTTGAATACTTAGTTTACTGATTCCCTGTCTACCCCAGTTTTGCTGTACAATTTTCTGTGTCATGCAGTCTATACTAAGTCAAACATGGTATAAAATCATTCTTCTTCTTGACAGAGGTATGGTAGCAACAGCAGCAACAGCAGCTTTCTAATGGCAGCAGCAACTGCTAATATGTTTTCCTTTTTTTTATAATTGTAATCTTGGTTGCAATCCAAAGAATTTTGGATTTCAGGGCAAATGACTGCACTAAGTGTACACGATTGTTTTATAGCTTCATGAATAGCTCTGTCATCTTGGATTGGTTAATTAGCATGTAATTCTGCTTCTTATGCTTTCATTAGCATATTCTCCCTTTTACCTTTGTTTAGTTTGGTTACAATTTATCTTTGTTTGGTGGCTCCACACTTATTTAATGAATATGAAATAGCACATTGTCATGTGCACAGTGTGCTGCATTCATGATAGCTGCATGTTAGCTGCACATGAAATAATACACTATCATGTGTGCAATGTGCTGCATTCATGATAGCTCTATGATAGCTGCACATGAAATAGCACAGCATCATGTGCGCAGTGTACTGCATTCATGATAGCTGCATGATAGCTGCACATGAAATAGCACAATGTCATGTGCGCAGTGTACTGCATTCACAATAACTGAATGAGAGCTCCACATGAAATAGCACACTATCATGTGTGCATTGTGCTGCATTCACAATAGCTGCATGATAGCTACACATGAAATAGCATACTATCAAGTACTCAGTGTACTGTATTCACAATAGCTGCATGATAACTGCACATGAAACTGCACACTATCATGTGTGCAGTGCGCTGCATTCACAATAGCTGCGTGATAGCTGCACTTAGTGTAGCTGTTAATGAATCCAGCCCAAATATGCATGCATAGTATATCACTATGTGGGTCATGAACCTCAAGAACACTAAAGTGATATCACACAATAAGATTATTAAGAAAAGTTTAGCATTTTTTTTTCCTAAATAAGATATTTTCTCAATAGCAATAATTCATTCCTTTATGTGGATATCATAGGATTTATCCACTCTTGCCTTTGTTTGATCACTTGAGCTTTGGATTCATGATTAAACCACATGGCTGTGAGTAAATCTTGTGATACCCACTCCCAGTTATGGATTATGGCTAAATTAAATTCTGCAGAACAGAGTCTACCATAGGTAAGTTTAATAGTTGAGAACATCATGCCAACAATACAAGCATGAACACTTTCTTTTAAAATAAAAAAGGGGAAGAAGGACAGCTACCAACATATGCTATAGCAATTGGATGCCATAAAAGTTCAAAATAATTGGAATTTTGTAGCATCTAAGCACTCTTTAACATGCTTTTGCCCTCATTTAAACATAATTAGATGTTCACTGACCTTTTTTCTCTTATATATCCCTTTGTAGCATTCCCACTGTTTCAGGATGTAAGTCAATTCTTTTCTGTACATGTGTGGTAGGATAAAGGAATTTACTACATATATTAGTTCGACTCTGGGAAGGAAATTAAATCACTTTCAGTATTTTTGGCAGAATTTCAGCTATTTGTCAATCACTTCCTTTACAGTTTCTTGTAACATTCTTAATTCAACAAAATGTGACCCCCCCCCCATGAGAGAATCAATAATACAGACTTGATTCATCCAAACTTTCATGTCAAAGACTATGATTTATATAGAACATTCTGGAGACACAAATTCATCTCACAGAGGTTGCCACTTCTTTGGAATAGGCTACCAATTCATGTTAAGCAGAGCACCTATATGACTCTGTTCTAAAAGACCCTGGATGAATGGATGGGAAACCACAAATTCTTGCCAGGAATAGCTTCCACATCCTTCTTGGATATGGGCAGTCATTACTAGTAATAATCGTAGGCATTTACTAGACTTTTTTCTCTTGAAATATAATGGGTGTAATAGGCCAGATTTAAAAATGACCCTTGAGTCAATAGGCTAGTAACCTGCTATGAACCTATGAATTTATGAATGAATGAATAAATATGGAGAATACATGCATCAATGATAAACTCCACATTATTAACTATTTTATTTAATCCAATCTCCTGTTTAACCAGACCCAGGCAAAAGCACACTTAAATCTGTCAGACAAACAATCTATCAGATACTGTTGGTCTCCGTTGGTTCACACACTGTCCAAGGTAGAGATTATTTACAGTGAAGTGTCTTCACTGATTCTTTATAACTAATGTGGTTACTAATTCTTTATAACTCCTGATGTTATAGCTAGGAAACATGTAAGCACTGACTCAAGTTCCTGAAGATGTCATAGGGCGAAAGATAAATACACATCAATTAATGTTATACTGCAGTACCCCTATATTCAAGAGTTTTTGCCCTGTATCTCAAAGAAGACATGGATGATGCATCATCTATAAGATGTAAACAGAAATATTTGGTTATTTGTGGGTTAATACCAGAAAGGAAGAGAAATCTAACTTGAAGAATGTTATATTATCAGCAGCGAAGAACTCTATTGCTAAATGGTAAAAACTTCAGACCACACCACAGTGTTGGAAAATGCTCCCAAATTTGCCAAGCTGAGTCTAAAATAGCTCAATGTCAGAATAATGGTGGATAGGCATTAAGGAAAATTGTTCCCTTATATAAATCTATTTGTGAATAAATCTTTAAATAGCCAAACCCAAAGAATAAGCAAAAAATTGTATCTTTGAAGGTATAAACCGATGGACCATACAGATGGATAATATAGAAAGATTAGGCATATAACTAAAAATATAGTGTCATATTCCTATGTACATCTTATTAATAGATTTTCTAAATAACTACTTGCTATAGAGATTTTTCCCTAAATAAGAGTAGGTGAGTTCATGGTGGTGGTGCTGCGGTAGCGCTGTTGCCTCACAGTAAGAAGTTGTCCTGTTCGATTCTCAGCTAGAGCGTCTTCTGTGTGGAGACATGCGTGAATGGGCGTACCTTCATTGAAGGTTGTGCGTCAAGGCCGGCAACTCAGCATGTAAAAATCTACTGCCAATTATTAGCGGAGCGGAGTTCCGCTGTGGTGACCCCCTAACCGGGAAAAGCTGAAAGACCCAACAACAACATAAATATATATATATATATATATATATATATATATATATATATATATATATATATATATATAACTATACAGTACATATATATATGTGTGTATATAATTTGTCTTTTCCCTGTTGTGCTAATACATCCTTCTGTTTTCCTGCTGTGTATTTAGCCTTGATTTTAACAGTATTTAACCATGTGTTTTGTATCGTTCCATATTTCTTGCTTATAAGCAAGCTTTTGCTGAGTTTCATTCAAAGAAAAATAAACATTATTGAATACAAGGTAGAACATTTCAATATACATTACTTAACAATATTGGGTGAATTAAAATTATTGTCAGCAATACAATTTACATTGCATACATAAATGTCAATGAGGTGTATGAGTTTAGCATTCTGAACAGCAACATTTGTGAGCTATGTGATGAAACCTCAATAAATAAAGCAATATGAAAATAGAGTTTAGCGAATAAACAAAGTGATAAATAGATACTGGGGGATAATCACATGTAAAGGAAAAAACATATGCAGGAACTGATAATCTAACAAGATGTAAAGTTTCAGCACTACATTGTACCCACAGAGATCTTTACAAGACGTATGAAAGTGAGGTAACACTTACTTTATTATGCCTTTTAGAGAAGTGAAAATACTGGGCAGATTTTCATATACGTTCACAATAGCAGAAGTTATGTTTTTTATGAACGTTATGACAAATCATACCATCAGAACTACCATCCCATCTCCCTAATCTAAGTTAAGTTGAAAATATATATTAAATATTAATTACTAGAATTTCATCATTTAAACCTTATCAAGTCTCTAGTTATTACGACCATTTTATTAAAAGATGATTTTCAGTAGTTTGGTCTTATAAGTCTATCAGTCCAAACATCTCATTTAGCTTTAGGTTACAATACTTTTCCTCAAACAAGAATATTAATTGGAGGGTGCAAGACAAGACTGCTCAGCCCCACCTTTGTGTCAGTTGCAGAAACTTTGGTAGTCAGTCTACAAGATACCTTATCGCAGTGTGAAATTCAAAGTCCTAGTTAAATAAATCTTAATCACTTCTGATGTCTATATCACTTTAAAGATCAGTGAATGAGACAGTCAGGTTGTGAAAACATAACCTACTGGTGGCAGTTCTTACAGATATAATATAATCTTAAAAGACTGCACTTCTCATTATTCCAGAATCAGTACTTAAACAGCAGCTGGGATTTCTCCATCTGTTAGCAAGAATATACTGCCCATCACAGCTTCAAATTAAAGTAATTTTGCTAGCTAGTATTAGACATGCATTTGTGAGACTTAAAAACAAATTGGATACATTTTAAGAGAACCATTTGTCTGATAATCATTGGGTAAAGATGGTTCACCATGTTGTGGATACAACCTTTACATCATTATCTGCATGTCATCCCACTGATAATGTCTGGCAGTTAGACTTGTTAATGAACTGCTTTCTGCACCAGTGGTGAAGGTTTTGAATCTTTCTCTGTTGTGTGTCTTTGAGCAAGTCACTTGATCAGACAGTGCTTTGTAGCAATTGAGAATATGTGCTAGCCTCCTTAATGGTCTGCAGGACTGCATACCTAATAACTACTTATGAATCAATTACAACAGTACCCAGTGTGACTGTATTCACAAGGCTGGGCTACTTCATTCAGATCATTGTGGGATACATGATCCCCCTAGTATACTAGACAGCATTTCCTGGACAATGAGATGTCATTTACCAGTACTAATATTTATTTACAGCTACTTCATATTTTACCACAAATGTGGACTTTTTAAAACTGGGTTTGTTTAGTTAGAGCTGTTTATGCTTCTTTTTGCCTGTAAACTTCACCTATTTGAAAGACTTTGATGAATATTGGATATAGCTATTTTTAACATACTGTTAACAATTTGTTCAATTCATAGTAGAGCATTGAAGAATGGATTAAATATTGATATACTTATTTCTTCCCCTTATGATGTCCTGTGGAAATAACACTGTTCATTAATCATTTTTTTTCTCGTTAGAATATTTTGTTTCAGTAATTTTCATTGTGTGTGTTTAGTTTATGGTTTTAATTTGATTCAATAAAATTGGCTAATTGTGGAAAATGTATTGAGTGTGAAATATGGTATTTCTGGTTGAACGTTGTTACAGTCATCAGAATCAAGTGAAGATAAACTTCAGTTTTAATGAATAAACTAAATAACAGCAAGTATAAATTATGATTGGCAAGTCTGAAATACGTGCCATATTTTTATGTTGGAGTATTAAAGCCCGATCCAGACAATTGTTGAAACACCAAGATGAGAAGACAAATAGATAAAACAAAATGTAACAAAGAATCATACATTATCTTGCAAAGTATGTACTGAATATATTTGAGGTAACAGCACCTCTAAGTAAGCTGTTATAGCAATATATAATCTGGAAAGGGAGCTATAAATAGGTTAAGTTTTGAATTACTCAAGAAAGTAATAAAATACTTCACCATTACACATTATGTTGTGAATACATCAGTTGAATTGCAGGTCAATGCCAGTAAGAATAATATAGGAGCTATGACTCTGTAAGACAATAAAGCAGTTACTTATAGGTCAAGAGAATGTATCACTCCAAGAGGAATACCCAGATATTTTATTTTTATTTTATTTTGCCTTTGTTTACCTGGAAAGTCTGACTGGGTTAGCAACCTCTTTTCAGCAGGGGCCTGGGGAGAAAAACTCCAGATAAAATACACAAGATATTATAGAAATATTGCAAAGATATAACAGAAATAGTACAAAGATGTTATAGTACTGATACACATAAATCACTTGATGAAGTACACAAGTTATTGCATAAGTATTTAAAACAAAAACAATATGTACTGAAGTTATTATATACCAGGAATAGGTTTAGCTTACAATTTGTTAGCTCTGTAGAAAGGTAGGGTAGCGTATCACAGTGATGTTTAATATGCTATAAGAGGAGAAATAGTTTGATGTTAAGGAGGCAGTAGTGAAAAAGAGAGCAGGAGGAGGGGCAGAATTTAAAGAGATAAAAGTAGGATTGGGATTAACCTGGGGTTATGCAGGAGCAAAGCCATTTATTTATTAAAACAGATCTGAAGTTGTGATGTAAATAAACTGGCATTTGGTATATGTCTGATAAAAGTATAGCATTCCATAATTTGCTGCAATACAAACATTTAGGGAGTTACCAACAGCATTATGTAAGTTGTTCATATTTAGTAACAATCCGTCTTGAGACCCTGGAAGTCTGTTTGGGGTGTAAAGTTGTTTGACATTTTTTAAACCTGGGCAGTCTTCAGGTTTGTCCTTCAATTTATGGACCATAGTAAGTTCTGTTAGAGTTAGCTGGTGTGGTAATTCAAACCGATGTATTTCTTTACTGGCTTGGCAGTGGTGTGTTCTGTAATGAGGATTAGTTGCAATATTTGTAGTATTGTTATAGATTTGTTCTAGCTTGGATAGCTGCAAGGATTGAATGTTTGTGACGACTGATGCAGCATATAGAAGGGATAGCAGTAGGATAAAATGAACTGCTAGAAACAGCACATAAATGTGATAAATTTTATTTATTTATTGCAGTTTGTTAACCGGGAAAGTCCATTGGGCCAAGGTAGCCCATTTTCAATGGAGGCCCGAGGAGAAAAGCTCCAGACAGAAAGAAAATATTAAAAAAAATATTCAAAAGTAATAACTAAGTACAGCATACAAGAGCAACAAATTAACTGCTCCAGACAGAAAGACAATATTATAAAAATATTCAAATATGATAAGTCCACCACTTGTAAGATATTTACAAGAACAACAAATTAATGTTCAATTGTTGTTGTTTGTCTTTTGGCTTTTCCCACTTAAGGTCGCCACAGCGGAACTCCGGTCCGCTAATGATTGGCAGTTGGGTTTTATGGTGCCGAGTTGCCAGCCTGATGCCCAACCTTCAACAAAGGCATACCCATTCAATGCATGTCTTTCAAACGCCCACTCAACCGTGGGGAGGACAAGTACATCATAATTGTAGACAAAATAATTATTTATGCAATGGCAGAGTTTTGAGTAGGGTAGGATAGAGATAGGTGTCAGGATTCAGGTAGGATGAGTACAGGAGCATTCTCAAAGAGAGGAGAGATAAGAGTGGAGTAAGGTTTTAAAGGAAGGGAGATTCTGGGTAGTTCTAATGTGAGGGTGAAGAGAGTTCCATAACTTAGCAAGGGAGAAGGATAGTAAGATTTGCCCTGGTGGATGTAAAGGCTTGTAGAGTTCCAAGAGGTTTTGATTTGTGGATCTAAGTGTTCTGTGTGGCTGGTGAAGTTTTAAGGAAAAGGAGAGTGATGGACAGCTAGAGGGTTTAAAAATGAGCTTGAATGAAAGTTAGGTAGTTTGGGAGTTCCAACCAGTTTAGTGCATGAAAGGAGTTGCAATGATGAGTGGAGGATTGGGATCCTGTGACAAACTTAGAAATTTTATTATAGCATGAGGATAGTTTAGATTTCAGGGTTGCTTAGAGATTGCTGAGTAGTGGAGGTCCATACAGAAGGGAGGGAATGAGGTAGGTGGTAGATCGGAGTTGTCTAGATGAAAGAGAAAGGTAGCGTCTGTGACGATACAGCATTCCGAGTTTTTGATGTTTTTTTTTATATTGGTTTATAGGTGGATGTCAAACTTTTGCTGGTCATCAATAAGGACACCCAGAAGTTTTGCATGGGGAACTATTTCAATATATGTCTTGTTTAGACTGAGTACTGAGAAAGATGCTTTGTCAACAGCAGTGCGTCTAGAAGGGGAAAAAATCATTATTTTGGATTTGGAGGCATTAAAGGCTAGATGGTTGTCAAGCATCCAGGACTCAGTGGAGAAGACCTCTTGAGTAAGGTTCATTAATTTGGGTAGAGTTTTGGCAGAGCAGATGATAGTAGAGTCGTCTGCCTATTGTACGTGTTTAGCATTGGGGATCTTTTGGTGGAAGCCATAAATAAAAATATTAACTAGTAAGGGACCCAATATAGAGCCTTGAGGAATACCTGTTGGGGTGTGAAGGAAAGAAGAAGTACAGTAGTTCCATTTTACAGCTTGTTCCCCCAGCTGAAAGATAGCTGGTGAACCATTTGATAGAAAAAGAGGAGAGGTTAAGATGAGAGAGTTTAGAAAGGAGGAGCTTACGGGAGACATTATCGAAGGCCTTAGATAAGTTGAGGAAGAGGGTAGAAACTATGTTACCAGAGTCGCGAGCAGAGTTGATGATTTTGAGGAAAGAAAGGAGGGCAGTGGTGGCGCTATGTCCTGGCCTAAACCCATGTCAATAGTTGGTTGTCAAGTAGGTAGGGTAAAAGTTGCAGGTGGATACATTTTTTGAGTATCTTGGAGATAGGAGACAGGATAGCTATTGGGCGAAAGTTGAAGATTGAAAAATTGTTACCTCCTTTGTGGAAGGGGATGATGAAGGCTTTTTTCCAGAGGAGTGGTATGTAGGACTTCTGGATGGAGCAATTTATTAGGATGCAGATGGTAAGGGCTATGCCATCAGTGGCTAGTTTGATAAAGTTGGATGGAATGTCATCTGGGGCACTAGAACAAGATTTTAACTTTAGTAGGAGTTTTTTTTATAGTGTGGGTAGGAATGGATTTGAGAGTGAAAGGGGAGGACTGAGAGTTATTGCAGGTTGAAGCTCTGGTTTCAGGTATGTTGGAGGGGATATTATTAGGGAAAGATTAGGTGAGTTTGCCTATGGAATCAATGAAAAAGGAGTTGAATTGGGTAGCTAGGAGAAGGTCAGGTGAGTCTGGGTCAGGGCAAGGATTTTCTTTTTTGCCTGGAGATAGTATTGATGCAATGCTACTCCAACATTTTTTGGGGTTAGTTTTATGGTTATTTTGAAGTTTAAGACAGGATTTATGGTAGATGGCTATTTGTTTTTTACGTGATTTCTCAGTTGCTTGTATTCAGCAAGAGAGTTGGGAGTTTTGAATTTTTTATAGTATTTCCAGGTTTTGTCTCGGAGATGCATCAGGACTTTATTGCATTTGGTTAACCAAGGGGCTGTTTTGGATTTGAGTCTTCTGGTTCTGCAGGGGGCAAAGCAGTTAAGTAAATCAGAGAAAACTGTACTGAAGTGTGAGACAGCGGCATCTAAAGGAAGGGACCTTAGAGGGTTCCAGTTTATCTGTTTTTAGGCATCGGAAAAGATTTGGAGATTGAAGTTTTGTATGTTGCGGATTGTAATGTGTTTGTCCTGAAGGAGGAGGGGGGAAGGAGAATGGTGTATGAAGGAGGGAGATGGTCACTAAGGGAGTCAGGGAGAGTGCCACTATCAGAAATTCGGTTTGGGTGGGAGACTAGTATCCAATCAAGGATGCTACCTGTGGTGTAATCTTTATTTGGTCTAGTAGGAGTTTTGATTAGCTGTGTGAATTGATATAGGTTAATGCTTTGACAAGGGGTTGATGAATCGATGGAAGCCCAGTTAATATTGACATTGCCTAAGATTATTGTCTCATTATTTATGTTGGTGGTGAACCAGGAGAGAATATCTTCCAGAATAGGGATATTGTTACCAGGTAGTATGTACAGGGTGGCAATGCATAAAGTTTTATTGTTGTTTACTGTGGTGGTGGTGCTGCGGTAGCATTGTCGCCTTACAGTTAGACGTTGCACGTTCAATTCTCAGTTAGAGTGTCTTCTGTGTGTCGACATGCGTGAATGGGTGTTCCTTCATTGAAGGTTGTGCATTAGGCCTGGCAAGCCAGCATGTAAAAATCAACTGTCAATCATCAGCGGACCGGAGTTCCACTGTGGCGACCCCTAACCGGGAAAAGCCAAAAGAAGACTTTGAGAAGGGTCTGGGTTAGCTCAGCAGTGTCAAATGAGGGTATGGGCTTAGCATAGGGTGTCACTGCTGTGGAAGAAAAGAAGAGTAAGGCTACCCCTCCACCTTTCTTTTGGAATCTGTCATTTCTTATGAGTTTATAGTTTGGGGGTGTTATTTCATATCTTTTATATGTGGCTTTAGCCAGGTTTCTGTGATAGAGAGAATATCAGGTTTGATTCCATGAATATGTCTTTGTAAAGATGATCAGATGGATACAGATCAAAAACCCTTGTCAAGCATGTTCAGAAAGCCATTGCACAAGACACCTCAAATGCTCCAGAGTTAATAGCTTAATGTACAGAAGCATGACCTGAAAGATTAAATAAAAAAACAGGAAATCAGCTGCATAGAGCAGATATGTTAAGAAGAGCATATTTAATAGAACAATATGAAGAGCAGCTATTTGAACTATGGATTCAATGGGCAATTCCACAGTAACCAATAAAAGAAGTACAAGTTAACTTGCAAACAATCTCTCATCTAGAGCCTTGTTTACTATCTAGAAAATTAGTTACGATAACCACAATCTTAGGTGAGACTCTAGTTACAGATCTATATAAGAAACTCTTAAATAAGAGCTCATTATTATACCAGGCCAGCTGCCATACTAATCATATCACATCTGACATCCCCACATCCCAGTTAATGAGGTTATGATATATCTGCAGTACTAATAATAAAGGTTGTGAGGCAGCATCCATGGATCTTGGGCACTGACTTATTCACAGAGCTTATAATATCAAAAACATATTGAAGATATATGAACAGGTTTAGAGTATGACCCATAACCCATTAATTCAAAATCATAATGATGGGCAAAATGACAGTGATGGGATACTATGATTTGTTAAAATGTATTTATTAATTTATTTATTTTACATTTGTTTACCAGGGAGGTCCGACTGGACAGAGCTGTCCGTTTTCAGCAGAGACCTGGGGAGAAAAGCTTCAGACCAATTGCTAACATACTACACATAAGACATTTACATGAGCATTGTGGTTTACACATTCCCTTATAAAAATATAGCAGATAATAAATGATTGCATAAGATATTTACATAAGCATAGAGATTTAGACATACAATTAAAAGTATAGCTGGTAGTAACATATGATGGTTGTTCATAACAGTATGTTTAGTAGAGATAGGTTCATAGGTGTGTACTAAGCTAATGGCCCTGGAGCCTTTACAAGCCTAGCATAGGATTACCCTGGCATCGTGCCACCCAACCTTAGTTCCTAGTGTCTCTGTCAAGTAGAGCCACTGGAGTGATCCCCGGAGTGAATTTTCTATTTCCCATCCACACATTAAGATTTCTCTTGAAGAGGGCCAGTGAGGTGCTCTGCTTGACATGTATGGAAAGTCTATTCCATAACATGGGCAGTCTTTGGGTTATGAACCTGTCTCTCCAGCATGTTCTGTTGATTGTGGTTGAGGTCTCTGGGGCGTGTGGTATGGAGGGATTGGGATTTCTTTAGATGTAGCATTTCTAACAGAGCTGGGTCAGACATGGCTTTGTAAGTCAAGCAGAGATCACCTCTAAGTAGGCAATACGAGGGAGAATAGTTAGAGTTTGTTGGGTCTGTCCATATAGGACAAGTGTTTAAGGCCTAGGATCAACTTTGTGAGGTACTTCATCAGCGTACTGAACCAGGTTTGCTAGTGGGGCAGCTTTGTGAAGATTATTTGTAAATATAGTGAAAAGTAGGGGTCCAAGGATTGATCCTTGCGGTGCTCCTAGTTTTACAGGAAGTAGGGGGAAAGGGAGTTTTTCCACTGAACAACTTGTTGGCATTGGGAGAGATAGTCTTGAAACCATAATAGAGTGGGCATAGTTAGTTTTAATTTTGAGAGTGATGTTATTAGTTTTGTATGGGAGACTGTATCAAATGCCTTTGATAAGTCAATGAAAACTGCAGACAATAGTTGGCTGTTGTTGCATTGTATATTTACTAGGTTATTAAAATTGATGAGTGCAGTGGTAGTGCTATGGTTGGGGCAGAATCCGTGTTGAGTTTCGGCAAGAAGATTGTTGGAGAGGAGCTGTGTTAGGACCTGGGTGTGGATACATTTTTCCAGTATTTTAGCCAGTGGGGAAAGTATAGCTATAGGGCGGTAGTTTGTTAGGTCAGTGAAGTTGCCCCCTTTATGTATTGGTATAATGTAGGAGATTTACCAGAGAAGTGGCACCTTTTGTTCTGAGATTGATCTGTTAATTATTATAGAGACTGGTTAGGAAATGACTTTGCGGCTATTTGTAGGAATTTGGCAGATAGTTTGTCTACTGCTAAAGTGGTGGGTTTAAGTTTGGTTAGGTGTCTATAGATGATGTAAGTTGGTACAGGTTGGAGGGTGAAGGAGTTGGAAATATTTGATGGGTTATATAGCATAGTAGGGGCTGAGGAGTGTGGGTCTGTTGACAGCTTTAAAATAGACTTGGTAAAGAACTCATTGAATTGGGTGGTTGTGTTTATAGAGGTGGTGTCTATGTTTGGATGAGGAGTTGGTGATTTACCTGGTTGGAGAATACTGTTTATAGCAGCCCAGAACTTTTGTGGGTTGGTATTATGCTTAGTTTGAATTTCACTACAGTATTTTTGTTTGTCTAGTCTGATTTGTTTATTTACAGTGTTTCTCCATTGAAAGAATGTTTGCCTATTAGAAGTAGTTTTGTTTTTGCGCCAGGTGTCCCATGCTTTGTCCCTTTGTTTCATAAGTTGCTAGCGCTCTTGGTAAGCCATGGTGCATAGATGGTTATAGTGCAGATCGGTCTTGGTGGAGCAAGTTGGTTGAGAAGGCGTAAGAAGATAGTGTTGAAATACTCAACTGCTTCATCTAAAGAAGTGTTAAAAGAGGGGACCATTTAGAATGTTTAAGGGCTGTATTAAGGTTGTCAGCCCTGATGTTTTTAGTGTATCTGACGTGTTTAAGAGAGCAAGTTCTAGTGAGTTTAGTTTGGTCTCTGATGAAGAAGGTTGGGAGGTGGACACTTACAGTGTCAGGTAATGTACCAAAATTATGGGTGAAAGATGGGTGATTGGTGAGAATCCAGTCTAGTATTTATTCTTTTTTTGAGGTTTTGTCTACCCTAGTAGGGGTTTGTATAAGCTATGAGAATCCATAAAGGTTAATATGATTTAAGGGGTGGGGTGATTTAAGTGAGCTCCAATCAATATTAGAGTCACCTAGTATAATGGTTTCATGGGGGAGGGTTTCTGATGTCCATTGGAGAAGAGATTCTAGGGTTCTGATGTTATATCCTGAAGGGATATATGATCCTAAGATATTTAGCTGTTTTTGCATATTTAGACTTACCTTAGCAAGTAGGATCTCTGCATTATTAAATGCAGGGATTTCTATGTTAAATACTTCAACACTGATGTTGTGCAGATATAGGAGAGTGACTCCACCTCCTCTTTTAGCTGTGCGGTCTTTTCATTGTATGCTATAACCAGGGGAAAGTACTTCTTCATTTTTAATGTGTGGTTTAAGCCATGTTTCTGTGAGGAAGATGATGTCAGGTAAGTATAATGCTATGGTTGCATGGAGCTCAGTGGTTTTATTAAGGATGCTTCTTATGATTTATTTTTAGAATATCAGATTTTTTCTTAAGTAGGCTAGTATTGTTTCTATGCTGAGTCTGGCGATTTTAGGACTTGTTATTAGACCTGGGTTGGGGTTGATATTGCCACTGCATTGCAGGTGAGAGGCAATGTTTATAATGGTTTGTAGGTATTTGGAGAAGGCTGTCACATTGTAGGGATACTCTAGATTTGCTTTGATAATGGAGGAGTTTGTAGGGGTGTAGGTCATAGGTGGTGTGGTTAAAGAGTAAGGGTGAGATGAGTAAGGGGTAGTTAATGAATGTTGGAAGTGAGGTTGTGGTGGGGATACTTATGTTGGGGATTGTAATGTTGTTCAAGTAGGGTGAGGTTAGATGGGCTGTGATGCTGAAGGCTAGTGTTAGAATTATTTGGTTTGAGTACATGTTTTATTTCTTAGATGAGGAAGGACTGTAGAGAGATAACCCTGTGGAATGTGTAGGGGTCCTGATAGTATATATGTAGGGTGGACTGTAGCAACTTTGTGAGTGAAGAGATACTATGTGTAGATTGTGTAATATGAGCACAAAGGAGGGGGAGGAGTGGTGGTTGTTTGTTTGATTAGATGAGGGATGGGGGTTGAGTGTGGGTATGGTAAGGTTCGGCATAAAGGAAATGAGCAAGGGGGGGTGGGTGAGAATTGGGGTAGGGGAGCAGAGCAAGCCTGAGTGAAGCAAGGGGGAGTGGAGCAGGCGGAGCCCTACCTAGGAGATAAGACCTGAAAAAAAAAGTATCAGGAGTCTGACTAAGTAATGAAGGTAAGCAGCGTTGTACTTTAATGGCAGGGATTATGCCAGTCACTGTGCTTCCACTATTTGTTCACTATGAATGGAAAATAACTACTACTTTTGGTAGCAACCATGCATATCACAGAAATCATTAATAAACTCTGGTCTGTCTTAAGTGATTCTTATTTGAATGTTATTTCTTCACCTATGTGCAGATGATAGATTGTACTTGAACTGAAATCAATACTTCAGGTAGTCAAGGCCAGCAAGTAGAGGGAAAAAATAGCGTAAAGAGGCATATTGACAGTTGGCAGATATGAAATTCCCCAAGTGTCAGTTGCTCAACTCATAAGACACTAAGGAACACAATGTTAATCTATGTTCTCTGTAGGAAAACACTGCTGGTGCAATTTCTAAGTGTGCATCATTGGGTTGTCCCCTACTTTAAAGAGATTTATCCCCTCTTCATGTTGGTACAACCATGCAATTGCCATATATATAAATATATATATATATATGTATATATATATATATATATATATATATATATATATATATATATATATATACATATATATATATATATATATATATATATATATATATGTTTAGGTAGTGGAAATGTTTGCTCTTCCTTTTAGTAGCAGAGATTGGGGGCTTGGCTCCTGCAAAATACACTTACATATTACTTTTTCTTCCTTACATGTTCTGGACATTAGTCTTTGGTACTTCCAGTCCTCAGAGTTTTCCTGTTTAATATTTTATAGTGAAAGCAACAGCAAAAAAAGTGCACAAATCATACTTATTTCATACTAACTCTAATTAAAAATAATTATTTGCATTTTGGTTCTTACATGTATCAGCCCATCATGCCAGCTCTAATGCTCACACCACAAAAACACCTTTCACCCCCTCCATCACGCCATCAATCCTACACATAAACATCTTTCCTTATAGCCCTAAACTTATTCTACCGTCCCATCACACAAATAAACTATCCACAAAATTTACTAAGTACATAACTAACCTCATAAGAATTAAAGCGGACGTTGCAGCCAGACTTAGTTGAGACATACATCCTAATCCCGGCCCATCCATTAATGATATACACTTAACAAATCATAATCTATCTCATAACACATTCCAACTTCCTTGAAAAGCTAATGACCTGCTCATACTAAATCTGAATGTCAGAAACATTAGCAAAAAAGTCCATGACTTTCACACTAATCTTTCCTTATATTCTCCTAATGTAATATTATTAATGCAAACTTGGCTTAAACCTGACATTTCCAATAATGAAATTCTAGCACCACTTTATAATATCCTACATCTAAAAAAGGAGGTGGTGTAGCTTTACTATTTAAAATCACCTAAAAGTAGAAAGCTTGGATATATACACACACTTATCTTAGGCAATGCAGAACTTATACTGGCAAAACTAATAATTAACCCCAGGAAAAATGTCAATATAATTGGTTGCTACATACCATCTGGCAACAACCTCCCCCCCTAGAGATCCTACTTGACTGGGCCTCTGAGTTCTTCCAACAGGAAACCATCATCTTGGTGGACTTTTATATTGACTGTTTAACTTGTAACTCCAGTTTCCCCACCAACTTCGCCAACCTGCATGCATTTTCCCAGCTCATCCAGTCTCCCACTAGAATCAATAAATCCACCAAGAGGCAGTCGATACTTGACTGGAGTGAATCAAATAGACAAACTCTTTTCAGTCAGTCAGGATGCCTCCTTGACAGCCTGAGTGACCACTTCCCTACATTAGTAATAAGACATTGCACATATTAGGAAAAGCTCACAAATTACCAGTTAATAAGAAACAAGAAAAACTTCAATCCATCCAGCTTTATTAATGCACTAAAAGGATGTAACTGGACTCCTGTCAAGGACCTCAACCTTGACAAAGCTGTTCAATACTTCAGCTCTACCTTCTTAGATATGTTAAACTTCCAGGCCCCTCCCAGAACCATCAGAATCAAATCCAACTATGCTCCCTACATGATTAAACAGGATCCCATATAGACAAATAGACATATCTTGAACTCAGCAACAAGTCAAAGAAATGTGTCAAAATAGACAAAATTAGTTTTTACCATTACATACAAACTAAATATCAAAATAACCCCCAAACATTCTGGACAACCGTTAACAACATTCTCCTTCCAGGAAAATCAGGCACCCCCCCCCCCAACCATTACTGATACCTCAATCAGTGTAGCCACCCATTTCAACAGATTCTTCACTGAATCCATTCTTTCACCAGCTAACTCTCAAAGCTGTCCAACCTTTAATCAACTACCCAATTACATATTAAAAACAATGGCTTTACCTTCCATCCTGTCTGTACTGATATAATTAAGAAACTTCTTAAGAATCTAAATTGTACCACTTTATCCACTGATAAACTCCCAGCCGAATTCTTGAAAATAGCTGCTGATGCCATTGCATACCCTGCATCCATTCTTATCAATTGTTCTATATCCGAATATCTAGTCCCTGAGATCTGGAAAATTTCCCACATTATTCTACTCCACAAAGGGGGAAACTCAAAAGAATTAACCGTCTATCGGCCTATAGCAATATTCTCACCTCTGTCGAAAATACTGGAGAAGTGTATACACACACAAATCATGGATTACCTCAACACCCACAACCTTCTCACAGACACTCAGCATGGTTTCAGGCCCCATCATAGCACCACAACAGCCATTATGTCATTCACTCATATAGTGAATAACCACAGAAATAATTGCAACTATGTTGCTGCTATCCTTCTTGACCTCTCTAAAGCATTTGATATTGTTCAGCACAACAAACTCATTTCTTCCCTCTCAGAACTGAATCTTAGCAAACCCATCATTACCTGGTTTCAAAGTTATTTAACAGGTAGACAGCAAGCAGCACAGTGGAGGCAAGAACTCTCTCCTTTATTACCAGTCACACTGTGTGCTCCTCAAAGCTCCATTCTCAGTCCTTTAGTTTTCTCTACCTTCATTAACCCCCCTTACCTGTACTCTACATGCCTCAGTCATCCAATATGCTGATGACTCAACACTAATCTGTGCCTCTCCTTCCCTCCAAGAACCACAATTACAAACACAAGCCTCTTTCCTCTCTGTGAAAGAATGGCTTACCAACTCTCAAATAATACTAAACACCACTAAAACCGAAATTCTCATATTTCAGCCTACTAAACACTACTCCCATACTCACATTTGCTATCATTTCTAGCAATAAGACAACAATCTCTCCTGTCTCTCATACCAAACTTCTAGGTGTTGCAATCGACTGCAACATGAAATTTGACACTCACATTTCACTCACCCTAAAGAAAGTACACAAAAAATTGGTGAGACTATATAGAAATAAACAAGTCCTCACAAACACCATCAGGGCTACAATTGCACAAACACATCTCATATGTACACTTCTTTATGCCTCCCCTATTCTCACCAATCTTAGAAGATCAGACTTATTGAAACTTGATGCTTGCTATAACAAAATTGCAAGGTTTGCCACGAATAGCCCACATTAAACACACCACTGCTCAGCCCTTAAACAACTCAACTGGCTTAAACTTCTCCGTCTTCTCCTTTATAATCAGCTTATACTAACACATAAGATTCTCTACTACCCTAATACCCCCCCCCCCCACATTACAAAACCTAATACATCCGTATTCCAGTACTAGGGTCCTACACTCTAACAATAAACCTTCCAGTCACTAAATCTAACAACTCTGCAGAAACCTCCCTCTGTGCAAATTTTATAGCAAAAAAATGCAACACTCTGCCCACTAATATGTCAGCCACGACATCCTTAACTCACTTTAAGAAATCTCTAAAAACACACCTACAATTAAATTGGATTTGTAACTGTGACTCCCCAGGCTAGTCTAATTCCATCTCCTTCTTGCCCACCCTGGCTAAATACTACTTCCTTATTTTAGGCTTTAGACTTTTCTTTATCTTGTAAGTGTCACACATAATGCTTCCTATCAACAGTTTACTACTTCTTCTAAGTAAAAACACTTGGTGTATACTTTATTATTACATTATTATAATAATATATCATACTGAATGTTTCTTTTTTATTGTAAAATTTAAGCTGTAACAGCTCAGTAACTGTATAGTGTACTATTTTCACATTTAAAGTGTTATTTATCCCAATTTTTCTTTGATGTAATACATATACTGTCTTTCTTTTGTACCTGTGAAATTGTACTTTATTAATCTATGTTATACGTGGAGCTTTTCTCCCTGCGCCTCTGCTGAAAAAGAACTTATGTCCAGTCAGACTTTCCCTGTAACCAAATGTAAAATAAATAAATAAATAAATGTAATTTCTACTGTGAAATAACAATGTGCTGTGACATTTTCCAGAAATCCTCTAAACATACAATATAGGCAGCTCTGGTGATGAAGGTATCACCTAAAGACAAAACTGCAGTCAGTGTCTAGACAGTTGTAAATAAGGAATCAATCAAATCACTTTTATTTATGCCACGGGATTATATACACAATCCCTACAGCCAGTAACATTACATTTTAACAATTACGTAATTAGTGTGTGGTGATCTGAATTAGGATGTTAGGTGAATTGCTGCAGTTCTTAATACCTAATACAAATATATTACAGACTTATGCCAAAGCTCCATCAGAATAAAAAAGGAGTTTGTTGTGTTTCTTTTTATTTGCACATGATCAGTATCCATGATATGGTTATATCAAAGAAATTAGTAACTGAACAGTTTTCCAAAGATTTTACTCCAAAGACATATAATTGCAACATGTTTTTTTTTTCATTTGCCATGCTGCTGTATACGTCCAGGTTTATTAAAGTGCTTTAGTTACTAAGCACTGCATAATTAATAAAATGCAAACTTTAATAAAATGAGATGACCAGTTTGGATTGTGATCATGATGCAGCACAAGTGACCTAAAGGTTGGAGTCAGACTGTTGAGAAGAAGCTAGCAATGATGAAAGAGTCCAACTGGGCATTCCTAGATTTGGAGAAAGCATATGGCAAGGTCCCAAGTAAGCTGTTTTACGGAGTCCTGTGTGGTTCAATGAACCAGAAACACTGATAGAATTAGTGCAGGCTATGTAGAAGGACCCAATAACTCAGGCAGGAACAGTGTTTGGTCTCACAGGGGGATTCCCAGTGGGAGTAGTTGTGCATCATTGTTCAGCTCTGAGCCCACAGTTACTCATACTCATGATAGACTACATTAGCAAACAGGCTGGAGGGGACAGATCAATAAAATTGTTCTATGAAGATGTGGCATTACAGGCAGACTTTGAGAAGGAACATCAGAAAAGGGTAGAGGAATGGAATGCAAAACTGAAGGCATGTTGGAACTGAAGGCACATTGGATGAAATTGAGTACATATAGAACCGCTGGCATGATGACAAAAAGGGAACAGGTTGCAGTGGTTTGGGCTCATGTTTAGGAAAGCAGAAAATCTGGTGAAGATGATTTGGGACAGGCAGGAAGAAGACAAGAGGAAACAAGAGCCATCAGCAAAGAGGTGGATGGATTGTGAGACACAAGACCTGCAACAGTCAGGTATGAGTGCTGAAGAAGGTCGGAGAGCTACTGTGAAGGCAGACACTTGTTGATACTTGACTTGACTGAAAATGTGAAAAAGAGAGGCAGTTAGTGGTGTTACTAAGAAATATAGGAAAACAAGATGAAAGAGTTAAAAGTATTGCTTTGAACAGAGAATGGAGTATATTGTGACCTACACAGATAGCCTGATGTAAACAAATACTCAAGCCTATAATATTTTTCATTATAATGTCAGTTTATAGCAAATAAAGATGTAAGAATAACCATACAGAAACAGATGCACATTATAGTTTATAAATGTGGACTGATGCTGATAACTAAAAAGCAGGAACTAATTCAGATAGATTTAAAAGTATATCAAGAACCTGAAACAGTGCTGGCAGCATGTATATATGGTCTCTCTCAAAATAATACTGCCAGCCTACAGTGAATGGTCTGTAAAAAACTTGTTCAAAACACATACATAAGCTTATTGTCAAATTGCCTTTAATATAGATGTATGTTAATTTATGGTGCTGATTTCTTTATTTTGTTTTGTTCTAATAATATTCTCCTCAGCTGTGGAAATGTTTAGTCCACTTTTATATGCTTACACTATTTTCTGCAATCATACTGTATTAGTATCCAGTTGTTGGCCAATGTCCTTATATTCTTACATACTCATTTTCAAATTCTTATAATGTGTTTATTAATGGTTTGTACTTAACATCTAGCATAAACTTGGGATCCTGATGCATTCAATGTTACCATATTTGGTTTAAACTTTACAAGAGAATCCATCCTTTACTCTTACAAGGTAATATTTGCAAATGTGATGGAATGAACAATTATCTCTCTCTTCAGAGCACTCAAATGTACTCACATATCCAGTTCATCAAGTCCTATGAGTACAGGAGATCTAGACTGTTTGGCTTTATCTGAGCACTAAAACCAGCCATCTTACATTAAGAGGGTCTCCCTGCACCCTTGTGGCAGAAGAATGTAGTCAAGAACCCATGTGAGTTGGGGATTGCTGGAATAAGGCTCAGTATTGGACTTTCCTATTGTTTGGATTGTTTAAAAGCTGTTTAACTTAGCTTATATTTAAGAATTGCATTTGCACCCAGCTGCACACAATGCAATAGGAGTTAGCACTTCTGTGTATAGATGCTAAAGCTTAGAAGACTAATTTTCCTTAAACAACTGTGTGTGAACACTCCTAAGATTTCCTGTTTCACTGCATGCAATGCAGCTGCGCACTGCTAACTGGAGAGCAGCTAAGCTGCAAATTTTGAGGCATTGCACAGATTTCTACCCTTAAGCATCCCATAGACTAGCTGTTTTTATTAGTTCTACAGCAGAACTTGGTCCATCTAGCCCACTCCTCACTACATCTTCAGAACACACCTGATATAATGGTAGGTCAGTTTCCCACTGCTTCTCTAGCCAGCCTGATTGACAGGGTATCCTGAGGCAATGTGGAAAATGCCTCATATATACAGATAACCTATTACTTTAAAAACATACAAATACAATATGTAAGAGAATTATCTATACTATGAATCAGGAATCAACGATCTCTCTCTCATGTAACAATGAAGCAAATACCAAGCAGGATGTCAGCACCCCACACCACTACCCACACATACCAAACACACAACACATAAACCCACATACAGACTCACTAGAAGCATATCAAAAGAGCAGAGACCTCCCAAGTGCAAACCTTCTGCACACAATACATCACAGCAGCATCCACTACACAGAATAACACATGCATCAGTGTCTCACCCAAAAACCCGTAAGGCAAAACACATCAAAACTAAATGTCATAGTCATAGGTGACTCCATAGTGAAATACATAGATGCCCCACTCACTAGGCTAGGCAAAGAGAAGGTCACGATCAGCTGCCTGTCTGCTGCCAGGATCTGCCAAATCACGCACTCACTCAAGCCTGTCAGCAAGTACTGTTATGACTCTGTCATAGTCCAGGTTGGAGTGACTGACTTGAGACATACCTCATTGGACTATATTAAGAGGAACATGACTGAGCTTTCCGATTATGTGTCCCAAGCAGGTATGTCCCTAGCCTTAAGCAACATTCTACCCTCACCCAGGATGATTTCTCAATACAAACAAAAATGATTGACTTCAACAATTGGCTTAGCTTCTGGTATAAATCTACAGAGATCCAATATCTGACAGCCTGGGATAATATGGCCAACAGACCACATTGCTTTGCCAGAGATGGTCTTCATCTGTCGCCTCATGGCTTTACGTTACTGGAAAAGGTACTTGCCTCCCCCATAGTGCCTTTTAGGCAATGTCATAAGAACAAAATTACTGATGTAATATCATCCAGATACAAACTCAGAGTTATGCTGCTTAATGCAAGGAGTCTAAATCAGAAACTGCACTCAGTGGAAGCACTTCTAATCTTGGAAGATGCTGATGTCTGTGTAGTCACAGAGACATGGTTCAAGGACTCAGAGAGTACCCTGGTCATGCAGGGCTATAATGCCTTCCACACATTCAGACCACAAAATGAATGCAAAAAATCCAAGGGAGTAGGAGTATCCATCTTCATAAAAGACAAATACACCTCAAGACTGGTTAAACAGTCTGACTCCCTAGAATTACTCCATGTCCATCTAACTGTAGGAAAGACCCTCCTCCATGTCATTGTTAGCTATAGGTCCCCCAACATGAACCATGATAACCACACTGTCTACCTGGACCTACTTGAGTCACTCACAGTACAGCCGAATTCCCTAGTCATGAGTGACTTTAACTATCCTTCCATTGATTGGGTAACAAATATGAGTGCAAACACGATTGCCCAAATGTTTCTGGACATTGTCAACACAAATACTCTGGAGCAGATATCTAACACTCCGACAAGGGGTTCTAACATCCTTGATATAGTAGTTACCAACATGTGGGATCACCACACAACCCCATGTGTGGGGTCCTTCCTGGTAAAGTCCAATCCTAAATCAGTCCCGTTTGAAGTAACAATCATACCTGACCCACCCTCAAGAGCAAAAAGGTTAAAAAAAATCTCCAAAGCAAACTATGGCCTACTGAGCAATGGAATTAATAGTTTCAAACCCCCTGCCACCACAGACAACAATGACCCCTATACCAAGGTATACATAAATGACCTACATAAACACCTATATTTAATGTATAGACTCAGCCGTACCTGAATGGATCAAGCCAAGGTCCACATAAAAAAGACAAGCCACCCTGGTGGATCTCTAGAATAAATAGGTTATATGGTAAGAGAAGGAAACTGCTGTCAAAAAATAAGTGGGAACAGTCCAAGCAGAGGAAGAACACCCTTCAAAGCATAAATAAGCAGATTAGATATCTTGTAAGGTCCTCTAAACCTATTTACGAAACTAAATTAGAATCCCTAGCTAAGGAAAATCACAAACCATTCTTTAACTACATATGAAATCTAAAAGAGAAGACCCAGCTTTATGCTGAACTAGTTGTGGATGGTACCACTCATGCTGAACCTGAGGACATAGCCAATCTGCTAGCAGATAGGTTTGGCAAAAACTTCACCCCCTGACCCCAGCAATCATACACCAACACATATCTGTCACAAGTCCTCAACCTAATATCTCCAAAGAGCAGGTCATAACCACACTCTCCAAGGCTAAAAACATAGCCTCTATGGGACCAGACAACATCCCAGGCCTATTATTAATGGTCTAAAACAGGAGTTAGCAGAAACACAAGGCACTCTCTCCGTTCTCAATCTAAGCACTGGCTTTATCCCAGCTAAGTGGAAAACAGCAACCATAATCCCCTTGCAGAAAGGGAGTCCCTCAACCGAACCTGGGAACTATAGACTCATAAGCCTAATCAGCATTATCTGCAAAGTCGTGGAGAGAATCATCATGGATCAACAAGGATACAGGGTATTCAAACTCTTGACATGATCCAATTTGGCTTTGTTAAGGACAGATCTTGCCTGCTAAATCTGGTGGACTTCTTTGAAAATGTCACTAAGAACCTGCATGAAGGCAAAACAGTTCACACTGCCTATCTCAACCTGACCAAGGCCTTTGAGACAGTCCCCTCACTCAGATGAGGATCAAACCACACATCATTAGATGGATTGCCAACTAGCTCACAAACAGAACACACACAGTCAAAAGTGGGGATTCCACCTCTAATAGCAGACCTATTATCAGTGGTGTTCCACAAGGATCTGTGCTAGGCCCCCAGCAGTTTGGAATCTATTTTTCAGAAGTCAAGATGAAAATAGATGGCCTATGGCTTGCCAGGTTTGCTGATGACTGCAAACCGGATGCAATCATTGAATCCCCCAATGATGTCAACATGCTACAAAATGAGCTTACAAAGACAAATGACTGGTGTCAAAGCCATGGAATTAAACTAAACGCAAAAAAAATGCATTATCATCCCCTTCAGCAAAGGAGAAATCCCTGTAAATTACAACTTTAATAATACCCCCTAAGTTCAAACCCAGTGGGGCGAGATTTGGGAATGGAAGTTGATAGCAGCCTTAACTTTGATCATCAGCTGTCCACAGTAGTAAGGAATGCTTTCTATGGTGCACACCTCATAAGCAAGGGTATAGCATCCAAAGCTAAGCAGGTTACAACTCCCATGTACTTAGCTGTCATCAGACCAATAATAGAGTGCAATGCTCCCTTCTTTATGTACCTCACCAGACACATGCAGCAGCTAGAGACACTTCAGAGGTTTTCACCAAGAAAATTCAGGACATACAATACATGACCTACATGGACAGACTGAATACGCTATCACTGTACTCCACATCATATAGACAGTTGAGAGGAGACTTCTGCCTGGCCTGCAGAGCAGTCTCAGACCCTGCCTTGATGGAATTGCAGCACATTCACAAATCTAATGAGACACAGTTCACTCACTCTAGGGACCTTAACCTAGCCTAAAATCTAAACAGAACATGCTGGTGAGATAGATATGCCTTCCAGAGGTTGCCACTCCTCTGGAACAAGCTCCAAATTCATGTAAAACAGAGCTCCTCAATGACCCTATTTAAGCATAACCTGGACAATTGGATGGGAAACCTAAATTTACCCTGGGCGTTTCACCTATGTTCCTCTTAGATAGGGGCAGCTGGTGGTGATCTTAGATTTGTGCACAAACATGGACTATATATCTTGGTCCATAAGGGAACAAGGGTATAACATGGCTAGGCTTGTAGAGGCCTTAGGGCCAATAGCCCAATAACCTATGATCCTATGATAATATTCAAATTTTCACTTGCATAGGATTAACAATAAACAGACCATATAAAACAGTTCTCACCATTGTTGATGCTGCTAACAGATGGTGTAGGAGAGGTATTTTATTTAGTTTACTGGGAAAGTCCAACCTGGAATGAAGCCAATTTTCAGCGGAGACCCAGGGAGAAACACTCCTGATACATGTCTTTGTAACATGGGAGGAAATGGGAACAAATCCATACAAACGCAGGGAGAACATGCAGACTCCGCACAAAAAGGACCTCAGCTGAGAATCGAACTGGAGAACCTCTTGCTGTGGGTGACAATGCTACCACAGCACTATCTTCTTACTGAAGACCTTACACAAAGTTAATAATAATAAGAAGATGACACTAAATACACAGTCTTGATAGTCCATGTTGCAACCCGTGCCTGAATTAAACTTGAGCTTAAGTCAAAATGCGTATACACTGTAGTGGGCATTATGTAAGCTGTCTTTTTATGAGAAACAGATGACTACATATGACGAAAAGAGAAAGAGTAACAAAAATAGGCCAGCCACAGTGGTGCAGTGGTTAGCATTCTCATCTTACAGCAAGAGGCTCTCCGGTTTGATCTTCAGCTGGGTTGTCTTCTGTGTGGAGTCTGCATGTCATCCCTGTGGTCGTGTGGGTTTCCTCCAAGTGCCCCAGTTTCCTCATACATCCCCAAAGACATGCTGCAAGTGAATTGGGCACACTAAAATTGGCTCTAGACATAAGTGCATGCGTATGTATGCCTTCCCTGGAAGTTTGGGCGCCAGGCTGGCAACTCGACACCTTAAAACTCTACTGCCAATCATGAGCGGACAAGGTGATCCACTGTGGCGATCCCTAACTGGAAAAAGCTGAAAGAGAGAGAGAGAGAGGGAGAGAAAAACAGTAACATAAATAGACAAAGGAACTAAATATTATAAAGCATCACTGCTGCCTAAACCCAACAGATCATGATGCCACTTGTAGTAATTGTCATTTGCCCAAAATATTACTCTTGTAGTTAAAGTAAAAATGTTTATATAAACCTGCAATGTAATAACAACTGGTCTGGAGTATGGCAGCTAGATACATTTTATTTGTTTTACTTTTTTTTCAAAATTTTTATTATTTTTTAACGATAATGAATTAATACATTATACTAATCTAATAACTAGTAATAATTATTAGCCAAAATAAACTATTTACAATATACACAAAAGCCTGAAAAAAAGTAAAGCATTACATTTCTAGATGAATAAATGAAGAAAATAAATATACAACTTCTAGCTCCCATTATGGAGAGTCAGGGTCCAGCTGAAGAATACTGTTTTCCATGACTGTTAAAAAAAGAGTAAATGTTACTTTTCAGCTGAAATGATGAGAGTTATACTATAACAGCTGATTATTATCCAAAACTAAACATGCTGACTGGACAGCCCAAGCAGCGTGTGTGTGATAAATTGAGCATATACCAATAAAAAATGTCTGGAGCCTGAAGTATCTTTGACAGGCAAGACTCTTCTATTGGCATATATTGGAGGGCACACAAAAATAGGAGAAAAATCAAGTATGTTCTGCAAAACTAAAGCAGAAACATATCTGATTTTCCTCATATTTTTGTGATGTCCCTGTTAATCCCCGGGATTCATGAACCTTGCGCCAGGCGCACGCATAGCGTAGGCGTTACAATGCCAAATATGGCTGCCGAGCGATTCAGGTACGATCCAATTCCACGTGCACTACCGGCATGCGCCAGATCTGTGCAGCCCCCGGCGTAGGTATGCTAAACACCCCATGTGTGGTGTGTCACCATGCAAATGAAGGCATATATCGATTCACGAAGTGGTGCAGGCGTAGCATAAGCCCACGGCAATGTAAACAAAAAAAAATGGTTTACATTTTCCCAAACATAACATCGGAGTAACAGAAGAGTGTCAGACCCAGGTATTACACTGTTAACATATGCCAATGGCGAAATACACAGACAATGGCAAACGAAAACATGCACAACATGTAAATAACAACTTAAATGGCATGTCCATAGTAACTCACATCAGAACCGCAGGACATGTGTGTGGAAGGTGCAACATAATGAAATAATATAACAATGTTATAAAACAGCATCGTAATAGACATCGGGTCCACAGCATAATACACCATGGTATGCATGGAATGCCACAACCACGGTGCAAGGGTTGCCAAGGACTCGCGGCATTCTTTGGCGTGGTAACTATGAATTAGTAGTCAATGCCATGCAAATGAGGCAGATAATACTGAATCGCAAATCCCCCGCCGGAGTAAGGCTGTACCAAACGGCGCAGCGGTAATACACCGAGGAGTGGCTCAGAGGGAATACATGACATCTGCAGAGGGGTGTGCCACCGTAGCAGTAAGCACATTGGAGCACAGCAAACCTGGGCTGTACATCGCAAATCAAAGCTGCAGGACCGGAGTGTGGGGTAATAGTTTAGCTGAGAGCACACAATGCGCGCAAAAGTGCATGTGTACGAGGATGTCAACGTTCCCGGAACCTAGTCATGTGATGCACGCCCCGCGAACAATATCGGAAACAGGAAGGTGATGTGAAGAATATAAGGAAATGCGGAAGAAGTGTAATTGGAGTACTAATGAGCAATCAACACTAATCAACCCACGAAGGCCAATCGGCGGCAGCTGACAACTCTGCATGCAGAAACCTGCAAAACGGGATAGGGGAGGCATATGAATGCAAAGAAAGTAGGGGAGGTAGCAGACTGCAAAGACAGAAGACCTGACACAGCAGAGCAAAGCAGACAGGCAGCACAACGGCAGTAGCACACAAAACGCATGATATGCCATGTCCATGAAAGTAGAAATGACAGTGCTCTGCAGGATGCATGCCAGAAAATGGTAGGTGCAACGTGCAGAAATAGTAAGGGAAGGTCGAAAGGTAATCCATGGCAGGCAAGAGTAATGCAACACCAAAGGCAACACTGTTGTAGTTCCATCGGTAAAACACGGAAGATAACCCTGAGATACGGCCGTACAAACACACCCTATGACATCATCGGTGTGCACAGCACAATAGTATAAAGTGTGAATGCACACAACACACAGCCGTGTATTCCCAAACACCGCACCATAGGTCTAAACACATGGGGAACTTTTAAAATGCACATGTTGGGTGCTGCCATAGCTGTGATCCATCAGCATGTGTTAGAGACAGACAGTGTTGTGGAGGAGGGTGCCGACAACCACCGCAGGCCTCGGAGGAGGAGGAGAGTGTTCAGACCAAGGGTAACCTACCAGGGGCTACATGACCAGGAGATAGTGGAGTGTTACAGGGTGGACAGGGACATGTTACAGCAAATAGTGGAGCTGTGCCGGCCACGCCTGAGAACAAGAAACAACAGAGGGGAACCCATCCCAGTGGACACAAAGGTATGTGTAAGCTTGCGAATACTGGCCACAGGTACCTGTCAAAGGCCAACTGGAGATATAATGGGCATCTCACAGGCATCAGCATCCAGGGTACTACACCAGTTCCTGGATGCCATGTTACCACATGCCAATGAGCATATATACTTCCCCAGATCTCAGGAGGAGTTGGCTAGCAATATGCGCCACTTCCACCGTGTGGCACAATACCCAGAGGTACTGGATGCGATAGACTGTACGCACATGCAAATCAAGTCACCACCTGGTGAGCAGGGTAAACGCTACATAAACCGCAAGGGATTCCACTCCATCAATTGCCAGGTCGTGTGCAATGCCCAGGGCATTATCATGGATGTGTGTGTTGGCAGCCCTGGAAGTACCACGACTCCCATATCTGGCATGCCTCACAGCTGTACCAGGTATTTGTCAGGGGGGACATCCCACAAGGCCATCTCGTGGGGGATGCTGGCTATGCACTGGAGCCGTGGATGATGACTCCCATCAGAAATGCGCACACACACATGCAAGAACGCCATAATGAGGCACACGCACAAACCAGAATAATCATAGAGCATGTGTTCGGGATGCTGAAATCACGGTTCTGGTGCTTGGATACATCTGGTAGAGCCTTGCAGTACTCTCCAGGCACATGTGCCCACATATTCATAGTATGTGCCATGCTACATAATATGATCCTGCAGAAGCAGCTGCTGCAGGTACATAATGGTGAAGGGCCACAAAGCCCACCACAATTGCCAAGGCCAGTCCAGGAACAGAGGGTTCTGGACCAGGAACACACTGTGCCAGCCCCAGTATGCAGACGGAGGCGTACCCAATATGCCTACGCCTTGGCAAAAAGGGAACGTATAGCACATACTCTGACAGCGTAGGCCCCATGGACTGACACCTCCCCACCTGCACACACAGTGAAATGGACGGCACACAAACATGACCACCTGTAAAGTGTAATGTATGGGTGGCCTTATGTGGGACTCCAACATAGGCAGCCCCCAAACACTGTAAACCCAACAGCCAGTGGAACATGTGACGCCAACACCTGAACAGTACGTGAGTCCTACAGCATATGGCGTTGCTGTGTGCCTGCCACGGTCACCGCAAGATGTATACATATAAATATATATATATATATATATATATATATATATATATATATATATATATATATATATATAGATAAATATGTACACATATATATATATATAATACAGATAAGACAGGGAATTAGAGGGATATAAGGTGACTGAGAGGTATCCCGCAATATCTGTACATAGTATACATAGTGCAATGACAATCTGAACATCCGGGAGGTTCAAAATAAGAGGATACTGCCAACCATGGAACGTGTAACATACCGATATGCATAACCGCGAGGCTGAAATACCGCCGGAACACAGTACTGTAACAGTACATGCGCGTGTAATAGTATGATGATATGAAGGGAGAGGTAGACACCGCCGCCGGTGTTGCGGTCCATGTAGGTACTGTGTGCAACCGTCCCCGTGAGTGCCGTAGTATGTGTACGTGTGTGCTGAGGGTGCCGTGTACGTTGCTGTGTGAGTGTAATGTGTGTGTGTCTGCAACATGTGTATGTTGGTGCCAAGTTAGAGGCAGAGCAGAATATTAGGTGTAGGCATACGGTAAACTAGCCTCAGGCATATGTTCACCACTAGTCCCACAGTAGTAGTGACAGCCCTACCCTGGCTAGGTGTGTCGTGACATAGAACGATACAAAGTGAATATGTCCCAGATGGTAGCACAGGAATATTCCCCATAAGAAATGGAAAGGATGTATGTAATAGTCATGCCTGCATGTACGACACTGATATGTTACATGCAATATGATACGTTGGCAAAGCCACGCAGCAATAGGAATGTATCGCGGAAATATGTATGTGCTATCCCAGTACTGACCGTGGCCACGTGTTGGCCCGTAAACACCGGTGTGTGTTCTACAAGTGTCACACAATCAATTCCCATCTGAATATGTGGCAACCACTGGCAAACAGGCTATCCCAACAACAGGACCACAATGACTACAAATATCTGGGACAGACTGACAAGAGATAGTTGTCACGTACACATAACCGCTGATATACCACAGATGTTATGGAGGTATACATGCATCAAGCTCACCTGCAGGCGATACCGACACCACATGACAACAGCCCAACCCACAATCCCATAACATAAAACTATTAACTGTTAACCCTCCAAGTAGGAATGGAGCACACAGGCAACTATACTGGTTATGTACAGATGCAAGGCCCACAAACCGTATCCGTGACGTACAACCACCGATATCCCCCACTGTAGATAATAAAGGAATAGAAACCGTAATAGCAGCACAAACATACAGTCAGTCAATGACATCTGCATAACCACAACATATCGCGTGGGAGACACAATTAAAAGCGGATGCATAATTGCATGCATTGTATAAATGCAAACAATAGCCATGTTACAGTTTGGAATGCAATACTCCGTTATCATTCGTCGGCAGGACAGGTACACCCAGATGGTCGAACCAAATACCACACCTGTCACACACAATCCACGGGTGACTTGAATGCCGAATATACTTGTCCCTATGCATAGCAGATGCAGTTACACATAACATAAGACAATACAGACCATCTCCACGAAGGTAGGGCAAATAGCCAACGCCCAGACGGAGAATCCAATTATACCCCAGAATCGACGCGTAATTATCAAATGGAGTAGATGCACAGGTAATATGCACGTAATTACTCACGTACACATAGCTGCTGATATACCACAGAAGTTACGGGGGTATACATGCAGCAAGGCCACGTGCAGACGATATCGGAACCAATTAACAACAGCCCAACCCACACTCCCATAACAAAAGACTATTAACTGTTACCTCTCCAAGTAGGGATGGAGCACACAGACAACTATACTGTCCATGTAGAGATGCAAGGCCTACAACCCGTATCCGTCACGTACAACCACAGATATCCCCCACCGTAGATATTAAAGGAATACAAACCGTAATAGCAGCACAAACATAGAGTCAGTCAATGACATCTGCATAACCACAACATATCGAGTGGGAGACACAATTAAAGGCGGATGCATACTTGCATGCA